>NW_024342467.1:2709026-2749588 GCF_902729225.1 Pteropus medius | reverse complement strand
TCTTCTTCTTCTCCTTCTTCTTCTTCTTCTTCTTGATGAATATGTATCTCAGAATTGACTGAGAAAATAATATGATTTGCAGAATTTATGTGAGGATAATGATCTTGAATTTATAGTGATTACAATCTGGCTGATATGTAGATTCTTTTTCCCAGCAACTCTAGGAAACTCCAGAGTAGGTATGGAGAAAGCATACAACAAAAAGATATTAGGATTTTGTCAGGACCACTAATGAAATTATAGGGCACTATATCAAAGATAGGTAAGAAAAGATGTGAGAAAAAACAAAGAATTAAATATACTCAAAATTCTAATGAGGTTGATAAAAATTTTGTATTGTGGGACATTGAACAATCAAATTGGAGGATAAAGAAATTTTATTCAAAATGCATAATCCTCCAATTGGTGATTTTCTATGAGAATTGTTTCTTACTCCAAGTGTGACTTCTGGGTGACTGAATGATAGAAGATGGTATTCTTGTGCAAATGACAGAAGTATAGCTCAACTTAATTCAACAAAATTGGCAAGGAGGTGAGGGGGAGAAAACTATGGAAGGCTAGAGGTGGAACCAGCCTTGTAGTGACTTTCCCGAGGATCCACATACCACTGAGATATCTAAGGGTCTCTTTCTTCTCTACTGCTTTTTCTCTTTGTCTATCGAAGAAACTCAGTGAGGGAGATATTGTTCCTAAAGAGATACTGCACCTATATCATTATTCCCCACAAAGTCACTTAAATTATATCTTATGCATGGTTTGGAAAGAAAACATCGTTACTTAATTAATAGTAAGACATTTTAAGGTATACCAAGGTATATTATTATCTACAATGACTTATATGTCTTAAAAATATTGTATTTCTTATTTTATCCCCATGTTTAATTTTGAAATGCTGAGGAGTTTGGACTTTAGGCTGCCTCGTGTTATTATTAGTAAAGCTGTATACCATGATTCATTGCTTGCAGTTTTGCCTTAAAAGTTTGGTTAAAAGTTCAAATAACTTGTAGGTAAAAACTATCTTTTTCCTGCTTGTATCAAGATATCTTAATGAGGACTTTGTGCTTTGTTCCTCTCATTTAAATATGTGTGTTCTGTGTAGAGTGTAAAGATTGGTTTATGGTTCAAAGATACCATTAATTAAGTGATAATCTAATGTGTTCTGAAACATTTTTTGTTGTCAGCTCAAATCTACGTCTGTTGCCAGCGTTGCACGAATTAATTCTAGTTTCAGTGTGAGAAATTGTTTTTCCTTCACTGCACTAGATAGAGGGGATGCCTTTAACTAAAGCTTCTCTGATCTCCCGACTTTGGTTCTTTTTCAAAAATGATACACTATATTAAGCATATTAATTTGTTCAGTGCATTTCGATAGGTCCTATTGTCCATTAGAGTCTTTTTGATCAGAGCATTAGGAAGATATAATATGTGAAAGAGAAGGTCAGACACAACAATATATATTTAATTTTAATATTCTCTGAACAAAAATTTCTTAAGTGCTGACTTAATATAAGACTTTATTCTAGGAACAATGCTGGTACATAGCAGTACGTTTTATAAGCATTTAAGAAATACAAATGTCTTCAGAAAATGGCAAATATTAATTCCAGAAGAATAACTTTTCAATTGTGATTAATGAGAGACACAGTACAGTAAGTGGAAAATTATAGACATTGGATTTACCTTGATTAGGTTTTAATCCTAGTGCTGCCACTCATTGGGTGTAGTAAGAGAATTTTTATTTATTCTGCAGTAAAATCTCTTTGATCTTAAGATGTCTAAACTGCAAAACAGGAATGATAAATAATAAGTGTGTATGTGTGTGTGAATTTGGAGCCATTTCTTATAGTTTACAGTTGTACTCCTATGTCTGTAATTAGGCAAGTTAGGACAATTTGGGAAATGGTTTTCTAGCCTCTTATCCACTTCAGTACTACCAGGAAGTTGGAATGATTGTGTGCAAGAGCACACATGCTAGTTCACTTAGGAAGGGTGAAGCTGACATAAGGACCTAGAGAAAACCACTATCCAAGAGTATTGTGCATGTTTTCCCTGAGCAGAAATACTTAGTTTTGAGCATGTTCTCTCAAACATCTGTTTAATAGAGAATCTTCTTCAGAGAGTTTCTAGAGGGATGGGCAGACATGATTACAAGTTTCTGTCTAAGAAAGCTAAGCAGAATTATGCTGAGCTAACCCTGTACCACAGGCAGGGATAAGAAGCAAAATATGTCCATGACCGTAATATTGATAATAATTATAGTTAATAGATATTGAGCACCTAGCATGAGCCAGCTACTGTTTTAAACACATTACATTTAGTACTGCAGTATTTGTCATAAAGTTCTTATGAGATTGGTATTCATATTATCCTCATTTACAGATAACTGCAACACAAAATTATTTAATTTGTTCAGGCAGAATTTTAAGATGGCTTCCCAAGATTTCTAGCTCCTGATTATTCAGTCGAACATTAATTTAGGTACTGCCGTGAAGAGATTTTTCAAATATAATTAAAATTCAAATTCAATTGATTTTAAAATATGGAAGTTTATTCAAATAGGCCTACCTGACAAAATCACATGAGCTTTTAAAGGCAGAGAGTTTTCTAAGGCTGGTGGCAGAAGTCAGAGATTCAGACCTCAAGAAGGATGTCAGATGCCATTACTGCCTTGATGATGGAGGGAAAGACTGGAAAAGACATGAGAGTGACACCGTACTGGTAGCCAGCAAACATAGGGACCACACAATGGAGCAGCAAGGTCCTTGATTCTGTCAACAACCAGAATGAGCCTGGTAGTAGATTTTTCCCAGACCCTACAGGCAACCACTCAATCTAGCCAACACCTTGATTTTATTCTCATGATACACTAAGCAGAGACCCCAGTCATATCATACTGGACACATCTAGCTTACAGAAGGATAAGTGAGTAAGTGGGTGTTATTTCAAGCTGCTCTGTGGTGATTTGTTACATAGCAATAAAAAATTAACATAGTCATAAATTTACTGAGTGTACCTGTTCTTAACTGTTAAGCTCTGTAGAAGTAAAAGATGGATTAAGACATGAAATAGACCTCAGATCCAGGAAATATACCTAGCAGTCAGAGTTAAGGCCTAGAGGTGTCTAGGGAAAAAGTGATCTCAGGTGTGCCCAGGTCTTGAGAGACAGAGGGAGAGATTGAGAGAGAGGTAGAGAGTGAGAGAGGTGGAGAGCGAGAAAGATGGAGAGAGAGAAAGAAAGTGTGAAAGTGAGAAAGAGAGAGAGTGATTCAGGAGTTGGATCCCTGTGTAGCCCACTTATTATCATATGAGTCAACCTTAGGGACTGTCATCTGAGATAGCCCTTCTGGTTTACAGGTATTTGGGCAATGGGAAGAAAGAACATGAGCATGTCACCTAGAGACTTATAACTCAAAATGTGGCTTGAGGACCAGCAGTGTCTACATTACTTAAGAGCGCATTAGAAATACTGAATGTCAGTTCCTGCTCTAGACCAAGTACATCAAAATCTGAATTTTGACAAGGTCCCGGATGATTTATTTACACACTAAAGTTTTTTGAACCACTGTACTAAGTAAACAGCAATGACGGCAGCAGCAGGTCTGCTTAACACTTTCTGTCAGTATCCAAGTAGAGTGTAGCTAAGGAAAAAGATCTTAATGAAATTTGGATGACTTTTCTTTATTTGCTATTTTTTAATATCCTTCTAATGAATTATGATGATATATATAGTTTAGAAAAACTGTTCAGAAAATTCAAAGATGAAGTAAATGGATTGCAGATCTAAGAAAGAAAATAAATAACTCATATTGATGAATCTTCAAAGGATTTGCACACATCTTTAAAGAAAGATCTGCATATTAAAAATCTGTATGAATTGTATATGAAAACCCTGATAACATATTTACTATATGCTCCATGCCTGGTCTGATTTATCTTGGTATGCAACATCCCACATTAAAAAGAAAAGAAAAGAAAAATGTACATGCATTTTGTTTTTTTTAACAATTTGAATGGTGTGTATATCTTGAAATGCTGCAACTAGAGCCCTAAGAAATATTATTAAATGTTTAAATTTTAAAGCAAATATCATTATTTTAAATTTTACAAGCCTATTTTTAAAGTAATAAGACATAAAGTTTTTTTTAATCTATATGAAAAGAAAGGATATTTTTCATGTTCTTGTAAAGTAAAACTAATCAAATTAAAAATTGTATTGCTTTAAAGAGGACAATGCAAACAACCTAGGCATACAAATTTAAATACAAACAGTTCTTTAAAATTGCCAATTTTTCCAATGTGAAGCTGGAATTACTTGTAGATGAAGTCTGTTGTTTTTCCCTAGGCTATGAAGTAATCATGAATATAGGAATACTTTATGAGGTAGATAAGGCAGTGAGAGCAAAGAGCCATGAAATCCAAGGCATGACAATCCCAACATGAGATTGCCATTAAGATCAAAATAAATTATTACAATTTTCAAATATGTTTGTGAGAGTTAATTTAGTCTTTCATCTACTTTCAAGAAGGGCTATGTGTAAACAGGCAAACATGAAAACACTCCAGCTACAGTTTTAGTCATAAGAATTTTTAGTAAGGAATTTACATGCAAGTTTCCTGTCATTGGATTATACATAGAGCTGTTAATTTTTTCCCACTGATATCAATGTATGTCCTAGTTATTCATTTGAGGTAATGATCTTTGTGTTAGACTTGAATATCTTTTATGAAGTGAATTTTTAATGGAGAAAAATAAAATTACGTGAAACTCAACTACTTTCCAAAAGTTATGACAGTTCCAATATCATATAGTAGGTTTTTATTTGAAATGTGTGCCCTTAACTGTGTTTTTGCACTATTATTGTAGAAAAAGAGGGTACATTATTTAATCGATTTCTCTTCTGTTATTCCATGAGTTGGAAGTCTTCCAGGAATTGATTTAACAAGTGGAATTTATTTAACCTGATCTACAATCGGAAGACCGCCTATAAAATAGCATTCATATCTTTAACGTGTTATATGCCTTGTGGTTTTCAGAAAGTAATTACTTTATAAAAATAGGAAATCTTCAATAATTACAAGCAATTAAAGTAAATATACTGTTTATGAAATGTTCAACTAATAAATACTGTCTCCAGATAATTTTGAGTATTCTTACACACTGTTCTGGCACTTGTAAATAAAAGAGAAGATTTTGTTTTACATTTTGTCAAGGCAACACAAGATGTGTTGGGACAAAGCAACCATCTTTGTGTACACATTCAGTACCTTTCCTGACATCTCTGTCAGTGCAAATTATAATCACTTTTATGATACGCTATTTACATGAGATCCAAGAAGTCATTTACGTGAAAACTATCATACTTCAGTTTCATAGGTGGAAAATTGAAGATTTCACCCTGGAGAAGGGCTGCCATCAAATAGCAAAACTAATATGTTCTGAAAGAAAGGAGAATTTTTAAAAAGCTACATACAGCATTTATTTATTTGGGACACATTTTCATCACCATAGTTAACTTTTAAGGTAACTCATGTGCTCAACGTTTAATAATAATTCTGCATTTTGCAAGATTTATTTATATATTTTATACTTTAAATGTATTGAGCTAAGGATTTTAGCCATCAAATCAGACTGATAAACTGATAAAAAAATTAAGAATTGGTGTTAATAAATAACTGGACATAGAAGATACAAAGCTTAAATTAGACCTTTTGACTAGAAAGACATTTTCTAGTGGATTTTCTCCAGTACTTTTTTTTTTCAGAGAGACAAAATAAAAAGTATAAAATAAATAGAGCAATACTAGTACAATATAGGTTTAATTTTACTTTAAGGTATACTTGTGTACTTCATTTTCCTTCTCTATGGCCATGGGACATAATTAAAATTAAAACAACAACAACAAAAAAAACTAATGTTTTTTAAAGATTGAGGCTGTATTGCTTAGATAGAACCTGGGATTCCATGTCTCAAGGTCAGCATCTAACTACCCTGAACACAGAAGTCACACTATCTTATTAGTATGACAGAGGTTCATTTATTTTCTTGCTGCAAATTTGCTGTATTGGGCTTTTCTGGCCCTTAATTAGTTATCTGACTTTTAGCAATGTTAAGGTTTCTTGGCATTGTAAATGCAAAGAACAAAACAATCAATAACATTTCAAGGCACCTACATACGGACAGTCTTATTTTTTAAGTCACTTTTAAATGAAATAAAAAATAAACTTGGGATACATAGCTGACTCAAAACCTCATCTGATTCTCCAATTTTAGGTACCTATTTAAAATAATTAAAACTGTTAGTTTCTATAATTGACATTGTTCTCTCTTCATATTAACATTTGTGAGATCAGCAAATTCCTTAATCTTTGTACTTCCTCTCAATGTTGGTTGATTTCCAATATGAAGTGTTGTTTTGAACCTAAATAGAATCAGCCCAGAACAGCTCTATGATACACTGAGAAATAAAGGTGTCTTTGGAGAGAGAACTTCAAGTGCAAATTAACTTGAAATAATTTAACCTGAGTATGGAATAATTTGCGGTCTTTCTTCTGTGCAGCTGTGGGAATTGCTTCTGTAGGCCTTGTTGGGGGAGTTGCCTGGCTACTTGGAATTTTGTCACATCTGTCAGCTGTAGCTAAATGAAAAATATAGTAAGAGGGAACATTACAGAGATTTGGGACATTCCCTAGAGGGTCTTGTCTCCTTGCCTCAGCGAATACATTATGGAAAAGCTGAAACTACATACAGTATTGTTGATTTGCCAACTCATGCAATTTGAAAGAATGAAAAAAAAAATCACTTCTCAGATTCGCTATTTAAATTCTCTACAGCCAGAAGCTGCTGTCTATCACGATTGTATTTCCTGGTCCAGAAATCAGACCAATGTTATCTGGGCAGGTTGTGTGTTTTTTTCTGATTTGTAAATTTTTATGAAAATGTTTTACAGAAAGATTGTTACATCATATTTATATAGATATATTCGAGTTTATTTTTGAAAAAAGGTTACATGGAATCAGGCCATCAAACCTACAATATTAAGTGTTAGAGTCCATCAAAGACTAAGTTAATGATTCTGATTATACAGTTAAAACAGTCAACAGTTTCCAGGTCAACTGGAGACAGTTGTACAAGTAATGTATTCTTGAAACACCTGGTGATTTACTAAAAGATGGCATGTGCCATGCTTCTTTACATGCATTTAATTGGTGTTATTTTTAGTGAAGATATTTTATTATTTCATTTCTTAGGAAGGCACCTAAGTATAGAAACTAGAGGATTTCAATTTGATCTTCTTAGTGTACAGGTTCCTGCATTTTCTACAGAGATCTTTAACTAAGTGGGAGATTATTAACAATACCTTCCTCTCTCATCTTGAAGAGTTATTATAAAGGTTAATGAACAGACATTTGAAAGCAGTTGATAAACTGTAAAGGATCAATGACTATTATTATCTTTTGGAGTTCAACGCACAACAGAACAGAAATTGAACATGATTCTTGCTTTGGTATTGACATAAAATATTTATCTTGTTACATAATAATTTAAGATTTACTTTGATGTTCAGTCAAGAAATATTCAATATACATTAAATTTGTGCAGAATATTATTATATAAAATTGTGTAAGTCATAGGTATCCTTAAGAAGTTTGTAGTCAAAAAATATGGTAGCATATAACAAATATGAAAAAAAAATTGTTAGCTGACTCAAGGAAAATGAGAATTCTATTCCTCATAAGGTTATCGGTGAAGATTTCTGAGCATGAGTTGGGCCTTAAAGAGTTAATAAGTAGTAAACAGTCTGATTGGAGAAGTTATTCGAGGTACAGGGAATATAATGCAATAATGTTTTGAAAGGTTCAAGACAGAAGATAGACAAATAATACAATTAGATCCAAATACAGAAAATCAACTATTATATGTTAAACATTGGAAATTATAATATTGCTTTGGAGATCATAGGTTAAAAGAACTAAAAATTTCACAGTAGGAAATATCATCGAAATCCATTGTTAGACCCACAACGATGACAGTCAGTTTGGCCTTGCCAAATTTAAAGATATTGAGTTCATTGCCAGTATTTAAAAGCTTGATATTTCCCACAGAGTTCTTATTTCTAGAGTTTTTGAACTTCTGATCAAAACTTTAATGGTAGATTCATATTCTCTTATGCCCATAATCAGAACAGAACTCATGATCCATTATAGATAGGACATGCGCTCTTCATATCATGTTACTGCTGACTTTTTTCAGTTATTTACATTACACGCCTAGTGCCCGTAGGCATATGAGTTTGCATACTCTGATCTATAATATCCAGGGACTCCATTTCACATTTATAATACTTTTTACTTCCTTCTCTTTGAACACTACCAAGAATTTCCCTTCTGAAGGAGCACCTTCAAGTTTCACAGCATGTTTTAGAGATTCCTATACTGAATTAGAATCTACTCGTATCTTCCAGCTATTTCTCTTATAGATGTTTAATGGAGTCACCCGAGAAGTCTAATCTTTTTTTCTATGAAAAACCTTTAAAACAATATTTTATTGATTATGTCTTGGTCATTTTACCCTCATTTATGGATTTAATTAACATCCACTCATTTTGCCATCTCATTATTTCCAACTACCTACTGAACACTTCTAGATCTTTGCCCCATACAGTAATTCAAACACAACATGTCTGAATTGAGGCCAAATTCATCATCTTCTTCACCAATCTAAATTCTACTGCTTTATTCTCCACATTAGTAACTGGCCTTAGCATTCATGATATGACTCAGTCTAGAAATCTAGTCTTCTCATATCCATTTTCACTGAAACTTATTTCAATCCTTCATTACCATTTACATGAATCACTGTAGTAGCCTCTTAGTCCCCACATCCTAAGCCATGTCTATCTCCAATCTATTCTTTATATTGCTACCCTAAAGTCTTTCTAAAATGTGGATTTTATCTTGTTATTCCCTAACTTAAAAAATGGCATTTATTTACTACCATATTCAAGATTAAGTCTAAACTATTTAGCTTGCCCTTCAAAATCTATTTTTGTTTACTTTCTGATATTATTTATTATTATACCCAAATATTATGTCTTTGGTTCAATCACACTAACATTTAGTTTTCCATAGAATCTGTCAATTAACTGCTCTCCCAACATCCTTTTCTATTTCATTTGTGAGGCTAACTCCCTCAGATCCTGTATATGAGTTTAATTAATGACTCCTTGGTTAGCCCATCTAAGACTCATTAGGTACTCAGTTTTGTCTTTCCATAGCACTCTATTTGTATAGCTAGCACTACATGGAAATCTGCATTTTCTTTTTTTTCTTTCTCTAATACTAAGTGGGCTATTGAAGATACAGATTATATCTTGATTATTTTCTGAAATTCTAGGATCTAGCACAGAGACTGGGTCATATTTGGCACTCATTAAATTTTAATTGGATAAAGGAGATATATACAATGGAATCTTAATTGGATAAAGAAGATGTAACATATACAATGGAATATTACTCAGCCACGAAAAAGGAAATCTCACTATTTGCAACAACATGGATGGACCTAGAGGGTATTATGCCAAGTGAAATGAATTATACAAGATAAGACAAATACCATATAATCTCATTTATATATGTAATCTAAAGAACAATATAAATGAACAAACAAAATGGAAACAAGACTCATAAAGAACAAACTGGTGATTGCCAGGTGAGATGGGGTTTGGGAGGCTGGGTAAAAAAGTGTAGGGATTAAGAAGTACAAATTAGTAGAAAATAGTCACAGGGCTGCAAAGTACAGCATAGGGAATATGGTCAATAATATTGTAATAACTACGTATTGTGTTGGGTGGGTAGTAGACTAATTGGGGAGATCACTTCATAAATTATATAAAGGTCTAACCACTATAATGAATACCTGAAACTAATATAAAATAATATCGAGTGTCAACTCTAATTGAAAAATAAAATTTAAAAAATTTAGTTGGACAAATGAATCAATAACTACTTTTAGGTTAAACATCCTATGATCTTCATACACTTTAATACTTTTCATTATCCTGACTATTCTTGATATACTCTATGTTTTACCAGTATTCTCCTTTAATTGAGTTTGTTACGATCAACAAGAGATAAATAGGAGACATAATACTGTGATAAAAGATCTATGAATTTTAAAGTTAAATATAGCTGATTTAATATCTCATGTCATCCAAATACTACCTATGAGATCATGAGAAGTTTAATCACCTCATTGAGTTCTGGTTTCCTCATCCATAAAATATGAATGATAATATCTAGCCTCAGAATTATTGCTGAGAGTAAATGATATAGTCTAGGTAAAGATTATGGCATATAAAAGTTCATATTCAATTACTTACATTAGATTTATATTCTATAACTCATCACATCATTGCAATATGTAACAGGATAAAATTTTTGTGGAATAGTCCTCTGAACTAGACTTTGAATGCCCACTCTTTTGATAGATATATAAATTAATTTATATTTATAAGAAATCAAATATGACAGATGAGTACATTTAAGTTTAAAAGGTTGGAATAGGAAGCATATTGCATATTTTAATTCAAATATTGTGACTGTTCACAGTTACTTTGCTTAAACAGGAATCCATCTGTCCCTTTTTTGATTGCTATGAACTGTATTTAACAAAAATAACCTGTGAACAGTGTGATGAACAATCCTTCAAACTTATGAAAGTTTCATCACCTCATATTCAGTTGGTGAGACTGCAGTCAGCTACCTTTTCTGCAAGGCAGCATTTGTCATCAAACCCTTTTATTGGTATTCTACCCTATGTTTGAACACTGTCAGCATTCAATCTAACTAGAAAACTCTACAATGGAGATAGAACAGAACTCAAATTTGAGTGGCTGACATGGAACAGGAATAAAAACATAGAGTACTATATCTATCTACTGTTCTTCTCCAATGGAGATCGGTCTGGCTAATTCCTAATGGCCAACAGAAGTTATTGGAAATGACATACTAAGAGAGTGACTGTGTGAAAAATCCAAAACGAAGTCACTAATCGACTGCACTCAGGCTTAGAAAGATAGCCAAGAGGTGCAGCAAAATGAGACCATGGGAAACAATGAGTGACAAGTAAGTAGTTAAGAGTGAAATGCTCCTTAGCTACACTCACTTATTCTTTTCTATGCCTGCATGTTTTTAAAATCTCAAATGGAAAACTTCTTCGAGTACTGCTATAAACCTAATTATTGGGATGTTTGGAAAAATGAAAATTGAAAATATTTCTTTAAGTTTTATGTAATAAATTACTACAGCAGTATTTATTGAACTGACATGAGAGAAAATAGAGATGCCTTAATTAGTTTCAAGTCTCATGTATTATGGAAATTTTTTCAAAAATATACATGTAATAACAATAATGTTGTGAACCATAGTGATAGCTACCATATATCATGGTATGGGCACCTGATACCTGCCAGATTATGTGCAAATATATTTTCTAATTTGCTCCAATGACAACCCTGTAAGTATTGATATCCTTTCTTTCAAGATGAGGAGAATAGAGAATAAAGCCAATCAGTAGCAAAACCACTACTCTTCCAGTAGGGAAACTACATCAAACTCACTCCTCTTTTATAATAGAAACAAAAGAAGATGGTTTCTAATTCTGGTTAACCTCTATCATTCTGATTGGATACATCAATGACCCTAATCTTGAACTCAAGACTAAATGTTAGTCTCACCTTGTATATTTTCTAGCTGACTAACTGAACGAATCACATTAAATTTCATGAGTTTATTTTAAAATTATAATATGTGGAGAGTATATGTAATTACCAGCTTTACTAGATTATCAGGATCCATCTAGTAGTACATAAGAAAAAAGTTTTGAATAAATGCATGAATATGAATTATTTCCTTCATTTAGAATTATATTGCCCCCAAATTTTAAAGGCTATAAAAACCTAACACATCAAGGACATTTTCGCTTACATATAAATCACGTTTCTTCTTATATTTCTTGCAAAAGTGTAATAAAAATGTCACCCTTTTTTTTTAAAGTGAGGAATTGCTTAAAATTTCTATGACTTTATTAGTTCAGTGTTCCACTTAAATTTATCACCTATGCCTATCTACTTTAGGTAATATTTTCTTATTTAAAAAACTAAGAATGTCAAAAAAATTAAATATGGATAAAAGATGCATCATCCAAGTATTCCACTATGTGAACACAATCACATTTGACTCATCTAACACTTTAAAAGGGAATATTTCAGCTAAGCAAGGATGCTAAGAATATCAGCACAAATAAGTGTTCAGTTTTAGCCTTTTAAAAAAAGGATTCTTTTAAGAAAATTGTTGACTTGTTTTTCCAAAGGAGAAGTTTTGAGAAAGCATGAGCTGTTTCAGGAATGGCATAAATTAGCCTTTAGGATGCTACTCTCCCCCAAAACGACTCTCAATATGTATCAGCATATCTCTCATGGAGCACGAGTCCTCAACGAAAAAAGTTTGTCTTAAACTTCCAGTTTTTGAAATACTGAAGCAGCCTCTTTAAATAATATGGCTTAAGAGAAATCATAAACACCAACCTCAGAAACTGATTTTATGATAGAAAATAAAATACTGGAGAGCCAGTGGAATAAATTGTTGCCACTCCTCAGACCTAGGTTTCAGGAAAAAGATAACTAATTTGTCTGTCAAAATGAGTGCTTATTTTATGCCTTCATTCCAATATATTTATATTTTTCCTAAAATATAAACCTGCAATGCAAATTTTATTTTAAGAACAAGCAAGCACTTTCAAAATATATGGCCACCTCACACTCTCTGATCCAAGATGAATACATGTTTTGTTTTTTGTATATTTACCAAGTTTGCTTATTTTTTGGACCCTGAAAAGTCAGGTAGAAATATATATATAGTAGTTTATTATAATAGACAATTTATCCCTTGAAACAATAGCTAAAGAAATGTGGAATGTTTGTTTTCGCCATTTTAAGAATCGGTGGTCGTATTTTGAGTATTTAGGTTCATATTTGATATTTAATATGAACTATTTATTTGCTTGAAGTTAAAAATGTTTCATAATAGTCTCTTTGAAGTAAAATGAAATTTATAATTTGGCAGCAGTTTTGTAACAGCCAAAGGTTTGAATTCAATGTAGGCAGATAAAAATCTCTGGAGTTCAGCTTGGCGGAATGCTCAGTGGTCTTTGTCCAAAGCTAACCTTTTTCTTTATTCATTCCAAATGGGTGAGAGCTTTCTTAATTGGAATAGGTTCCATACATAAAAAGCTATCTTCACTCCATTTGCTATTGATTTCTAAAGGTTTGACCTCTTATATTTTTCGAAATTGTGGGTTAACCTTCTTGCCTGAAGGAGAATGGCACCTGGGAATGAGATTTCCATTTTCTAAAGTAATGTGACCGTAGAAGCAGAACTAAAATGGCCGAAGACATTAACCTATGGCTCTTAAGAGGATAACATCATTTACTTGATTTGATAAAAGAAAAAAAACATGCTTTTATTTTCAATTGACCAAAAAAAGAAAAAAAAAAAAAAGAGTAGGACATCTGTCATTCAAAAAGCTCCCCAAAATCTTTTCTCAGTAGAATATGACAAGGCCAAGGTCAGAGAAATGACATCTACCCTCTGCACAGTCAGTTGCTAAAAGTCATAATCCTATTCCAGTAAAAGTTCCTTCTTTATTTCAATCAAATTAGAGAAAATGACAATTAAGAAAAAGGCATTTTATTGCATACTGTGATATCAAAGGCAGTAATTGAAGCAGCAAGTGCTTTGACCTGACATAACAGTTATCATTTTAGCAGCTTTAACCAATTTGTTCATAATTGCTGGGCAGATAGTTTGTCAAATAAAGAATGCCTTGGCTCAGGCTCTGTAGTTTATATTTTATGACATAGGCCTATCATGGCCAGAGCTTACATTGTCATATCTTAAATCTTTTCTCTCTATTGTATAGAAATCAATTCTTATTCACGTTTTCATTCCAAAAAGAAGGAAATTCTACAAAAGTTTATTTCCACTGGAGAGAACAAATAAAGGAATGAAAGAAATCTAATTGTTAATTTATCTTTATATTTTATCTACATGAATTCCAATGAAATCTATATTATATCCTACTTTATAGCTTAAACTCTTGCATTTTATACACTGTAAATCTCAAAGAGTTGCTATGTGAATTAACTGGGATACTGCAAGGCAAATGCACAGTAGTGGGCTTGATGAAATGCAGGCACACAAAAATAGTACCTCCTGATCACTTTCCTCATCCATTTCACAGCTACATACCTTTACCTCTTGTCACTCTCCCTCGATATTCCGCAGTTCTGCACATTCACCTCCTTTTTTGCCATTTAGAACACTGGCTTATGTTTTCCTATATGCCTGAAATGTCCTGTTCTTGCCTCTTACATGTCCGCTGCTTCATCATTTTCAGTCTCTTTTTAAAGTTTACTTCCCAGGAAGGTCTGTCGGTGCATCCTGGTAGGTAGTATCTCTTCTTTTCTCATATAGCATCCTTTTGTTCTCCCATGGCATCGCCTCACTTTGAATGTATGGGTGAAGGATTGTGTGCAGTGCCTACATTCTCTCCATTAGACCATAAGCCAGTGGGTTTCAATCCAGGCTGCACTTTAATATATCTGGAAAGCTTTTAAATGATATTGATACATGGGCTCTATCTCCTAAAAATTTCTGGTAATTAATCTTGGGTAAGGCCCAGATATCAGTCAGTATTGTTCCAAAGTTTCTCAGATGATTCTAACTCAGAGCAGAGATGAGAAGCTCTGTCTTGAGCTACAGGAAGGCAATAGTCAGCTTCATTGGCCACTAGTACAGAGCTAGGCAGATATAAAGTACATTATGATTATCTTGGGGATGTGAACGTTTGAATTAATGTCTGGCTTACTACTGACATTCTGGTTCTGTTTATTAGTTTGTTAGTTTGCCAAAATACTCCTTGGAGATGATAGAAATATTCTCAGGCAGCAATACTCTAAAAGTTGAAATAAAAAAGATACTTGGAAGCGTAAGAAACTTTTCTGAGCTTCAGAATAAAAACTAACCCTGTTTTCCCCTTCCAGTGATGAAAACAAGATATTTTCCTTTAGTTCTTTTACTGAGAGGATTATTTTAAGAATTTCTGCCACAAAATGTGACCATAAGCTGTGAGTGTGTGTGTATATTTCATTTTTCTTACTTATGAGACTCTAGCCATAGATCACTAAAACCATAAACCAGTGTGCCCATCATAGGACAGTCATTCCTGCTTATTACAACCAAAATAAATATTTTTAATTAAATGTATAAACTTATTCTTCTTGCTTATTAACAAAATACATTTTATGTTTTAGTATTATCTGTATTTTATGCACATTTCCTTTTTTTTTTTTTGCAACTGGCGATTTTGTTGTATATCAGAGCTAGCACTAGGTTGAGGCAAGTGAGGTATTTGTCTCAGTGCAGAAATTAAGTGGGGGTGCCAAAAAACTCAGTAATCAAAATAATAACAGTTCAATATAATATTTTTAGAAATAAAATTTAATGCAAGAAAATATCAAAATTTTAAATAACGGTTGCTGCTATGATGAGCCATATTGAAGTCAGCGGCGAAAGAGAAATGTGGATCCCAGACACATGTTTTTAATGGATACATTTTTTAATGGATTTTTTTTTTTCAGAACACTGTAGTTGATGAAAAAATGTTTCAATGATATTTTAGGCTACATATTTGGCATAAAATAATTTATTATAATTTTAGTTAAACTGAAGCTAATTAAAATTATTTTAGATTGTCTCTTGTTCAAGAGAAATTGTCAAACATGGCAATTTTCTCAATTCAAAATAAGATAAGCAAAGAAATAGATTTTGCAAAAATTGATTGATGAATTTGCTTCTATTAAAGGCAGAGTCCACATATTTCCTTTTGCCTTAGACTCCAGTATAGCTCCACAGAGCACTGTGATGCATATCATGACTTTTTATTTATAAAGTAATTTAACTTTCTCTAAAAGTAAATATGTGACACTATTAAATCAAATTAAAATTTTGGCAAAGGTTAAAAACGAGACAAAGATGGTTGTTTTATATTGACAATGAAGATTTAATACTTGTGCCGTTGAAGCGTCACATAATATGGTAAAAATAAAAATATACAAAATTTCTTCAAAATAAAAGAATAATAGAATGAATCATAATTGTAGTATTAACACAGTAACATTAAGGTAGAATATAATCCGATGAGAGAATTTTAATAATAGAGGGAAAGGTGTAATTTAATGGCTTGATATCAGCTTGACCATTTTCCTTAATGCAGTAAATTATAAATATCAATTGTACAGGCTATTCTCTGATGGCAAATAATAAGAATAGAAGTAACATTGTAAGCAAAAAGTAAAATCAGAAAGTAAATCCTGAGTTTGCAAAAAATTCTTTTTAGGATTTTAACGTTTCCCCCATGGGACTATCTGAAAGAAAGGAGGAAGTATAACAATTTTCTAATTAGAAATGTTCACAGCCAGGAAATAAGCAAAATTCAAAGTAGCCAGAAGTTTTGGAATATTTTATAAGCTCTAACAAGAATAACTTTATAAAAGTTAGGAATTAAAATGTTCCAAATTGTACTGTATTTCATTCTTCATAATAATTGGCATTTTTTTTATTTTTAAAAGTGAGAGAAAAAAATGAAGCTCAGAGAGCAAAGAGAGAAAGAGTAAATACTATTTTCTTAATATCATTTAAAGAAGAGACTCTTAATGTACGATTGATTATAAACTCTCCTGCTCTCTTTAGGAATCTGTTAAATAGATAACCAAAAAATGAAAAAGTTGAAATTGCTGTGGAAAAATTTAAATATTCTTATTTGGATTACATGTATTACAGATAAAATGTGCTGATTGTGTTTCATTATCCTACTGAGATTTCATGATAGCCCCAAATATGTTCTTAATTGAACCTTCTGTGTATATCTGTTTTTAATATATTATACATGTTATAATTTTCTAGCTAGAAAATTATCTACTTTTCCATAAAGCTAAGCATTTCAATTTAGAAAGTCAAAACAATATCAAAAAGAGATTTAATGTGACCATCTTTTAAAACTTTAAATGAGTTTCACAGTTCAGCAAACTGCAAATTACAATGAATAATGAATGAACACAAGGCCAGCTCTATAGGTTGTTTCTCAGCAAGAGGAATGTCTTAATGACTTCCAAATGTACACCTATGAAATCATTTTACTGTTGTTCCTACAATTTAAATAATTAGGTATTTGATTATTACTAATAAACAATCATGTCTGGAACTGAAAAATAAAGTTTTATCCTGAGAGTTTGTAATGTCATAACTGAAACCATGCAGCACAACCAGAGGCTATCAGAAGAGCTGGTCATAGGTTTCCCTCTTATTTGAAGATTGAATTCACTAGCACTAGGTGAGTCAGAAAAGCAACTAAAAGCATTTGCTACTTTCCATTCTCAGTGTTTACTATGGAGTTTATTAATGTTTCTTTGTAGCCTTCAGATATTTTACCACAGGAGAGCTCTGTTATCTCCTATTAGCCTCCAGAACTGCACAAATGTAAACTTCTCATCAGAATTAAAACACCTGCAAACTTGTTAACTCTTAAAGAATATAACATTATTTTACAGAAGTCAGGAGTCTCACCATCTAAGACCAGTTGCTTTGCTGAGTGCCGATTTATTATGAAAATGTGAGCAAAGAGCGAAAGATGTTAGTTTAACACCACAGCAGTAAAGAAGTAGAAATATTTGGGGTAGTTAGAATATTGGGACCCAGTTTTCTTAGCTTATGGGGACTGCGAGAGCATCTTCAAAAAGATGAGATTGAATCTCTGTGAATAATAGATTTATACCAAGGACTTTGAAATAAACTAGTCCTGTGCTTTTGCTGAATAAGTTAACACTGTACAGTGCTTTGATATGAGGCCCCTTCACCCCAAAGAATCACTTTATTAAACTATCAGAATTTTGGAAATGTGCATCTTAACCATCATGTCTGGTAAAAGTCAGTTTGTTTCCAGCAGAGCTATGTTAGGTACATGCTAACATAACATCAGGGTAAAATATCAACTTATTAACACCCATTAACACTGGGTTGCATTCGTTTATCAGTTTATTTAGCTGCCTAGTAGAGCCCTATGGCAAACTTGAAAACAAACATTCTCCTCTTTCATGTATATGAAAATTCAGAATGCAGGCCGCAAGCAGGTTGTGCGGTGCTGATTGCCTGGACCTTCTGTTTCCCATTCCGTAGCCACAGCCCTTAAACTTTGGCTTCTGTGGACTCATGGAAGATTCCTCTGTGGTAATGGCTCCCCGTTAGGTTCTGTACCACAGAACCGAAACGTTAAGGTATAAACTCCTTGCTCCAGCATTCAAGGCTCTCCAGAACCTGGTGAAAACTGGGTTTCTGATCTCATGTCCTTCTCCCTACATCTTGCACTGCAGTTAAATTGGACTCTACAACCAACAATATATTAATCCAAAGATTTTCTGCTTTTTGCCTCTACTTATCCTCTGCTTGGGGTGCTTTCTGCCCTCCCTTTTTTTTTCATGCCTGTTGAATATTACACATTACAACTTCCTCCATTGCTCCTATTTGTAACATACATATTCATGTGCTCCTGCATGCACACAAACACACACACACATAAATATAACAGTTCTTAGACATGAAAAGTTTGGGAGAGTTGTCATTCTGAATGAAATGGCTCATGTGGTTCCAACAAGGTAACAAAGGTCTTGAAGGCCAAGAAGGAGTCTTTAGGGACAGTGAGCCCTTAGATGAAAGATTATGTATGTGGATTGAGACAATATGTATTTTCTAATTTCTGTGGGACTACACTGATAACAAGTTTAGAAGTATTGTGTCTCTGAAGCAAGGTCATTAGATTCTGGATATAACTCACTTATTAACTTTATTAATTAATAATTAATGCATATTAATTTATATTTATAAAATCTTCAGAAAACCAAAAGTTATACTTTATAAAATACTAATGACATATCTAGAATTAGGGAAACTACAACCAAAAATTAAAGTGGTCTAATCTTCATCTTCCCAAATGATGTTGATCATTCATTTATTTAGGATCACTTGACACTGTATATTATTAAATTATAACATTCTTCAATTTACAGTGTTTATTTCAAAGAGCTCTCATACCGTTGTTAGAGTTACCCAAGGGGGAGCTGATCATTTTATTCTTTTCTCTCCACACGTGATATAGTAACTGAAACAAAAAGAAATCTTAAATTAGTAACTTAAGTTATTGATTTTTGAAAACTATTTTTAACTGTTACGTTCCTACCATACTAAGAAATATTTTCCATTGGGAGTGGCCAGGGTACAGGTCTTTTTCTCTCCTCTGGTGAGACACATTTCCTATGCATATTAATAGCAAAATTAATGATTCGAGTTATAAATTAATAAATTAATATTTGATTCAGCCCTTTCGTATTCCATCCAGGACATTTCTATAGCAGAGATTCTCTATACACATAATGATATTGGAGTTAGGAAAATAGAAATATTAAGTGATAAGTAGCTTGAACTGGGGAAAACGTCAAATCGTGACTCTAGGCTAAGAGGTATGCCATAGACATAGTGAACAGCCACTCATCTAAAAATACTATTCCAGCCCACATTTTTGGAACTTAGGTTTGATTTCGCAAACAATTCAGCACAGTGGGGGAAATCTACATACTTATATCGTATATATATATATATATATATATATATATATATATATATATATATACACACACACACACACACATACATACATACATACATACATACATACTAACCAGTAATCCAGTAATGCTCAGACTCATTAATTGACTTCTAATAAGTTGATCTTAGTAAAATAATCTCAGATTTTCAAGACACAAGTCTCAATTACATTCACCTTGCTTTCTGTTCCTACTTTTTTCCACTCATTCTTCTATTTCAGGGCATATATTTACTGACAACATGAGTCTCTCTATGGCAGGCCCTAGTTGTGTCTTATACATGATTAGTTTATTTGGCTTACTTATCCTTGTTTAATTATACTGATGTATTGTGAGGTTAAGACCATAATACTTCCATTTCTTATGGAGGAAAATATAATAGATTTCATACCCAGAGTAGCACGCTGCCCTGGATTTCAGAGCCCTGTGCTTCTTAGCCCATTTTGCTATCATGACTCCCAGCTTGATCTTGGAAATATCACTTCAGCATTCCAGTTTTAGTGTATACAAAATAAAGTGTTTGAGCTTGATTTCTGAAGTCTCTTTCGATTCTAAAAGAGTAAGCGTTGGTTTAACTATTAATATTGAAAATGTGCATTTTTTTCTAATATATATTCTTATGTTTAATATATGTCATATATAAAGGAATTTTTAATAAGTGCCATTAATAAAGTAGATGAGCGGTTCCTTTCAGATTTTTTTCAAGTCTGCTTTATACAAATTTATTAAAATAAATCACAGGGATATATGTAACAATCATGGTAATCATAGATTACTCTCAGTTGCATAAATTGATATATAGATGGGTTATTGATAACAAAGTATTCGTTTAACCATTAACATTTATTGACATTTA
Organism: Pteropus medius; assembly: GCF_902729225.1. Classification (NCBI taxonomy): domain Eukaryota; kingdom Metazoa; phylum Chordata; class Mammalia; order Chiroptera; family Pteropodidae; genus Pteropus; species Pteropus medius. The sequence continues at coordinate 2,728,960 of NW_024342467.1, read as the reverse complement.
AACTGTAGGCCCAAAAGGAACATCTCCTTTTTCAGAAGTATGTTTATTGTATTGTAGCTATTATTTGTGACTATTGTAATTGCTTTGCAGTGCAAAGATGCTTTTCTTCTGTCCGCTTTGCTTTACTTTTTAATATTCATTTAGTATTTATTATAGCTTCCTATTTTGAAGCTAAGTTTTTGATAGAAAAGAGTATGTGATTAGTAATGACTATTAGGAAGAAAGGGGAGCATAAGAAAGAGGAAAAATGTTTTGTTGCAGGTTGAACTAATACTGGTTTCCTAGGAAAATATAAAATAGATTTGTTAACAAAGAGAATAATGCCTCCTATAACGCTCAGTGATTGGACCTATACTAGTTCAGATAATTTGAGCTTAGTATGAATCCTATTTTTCTTTAAAAAAAAGATGGCAGTAATATCTAGATTTTCCTTATTTCAATATGCTGTATTAAATTAGAAAAAATGTTTCAAATGCATCGACCATTAATGAAATTTCAACTGTTAAATTCTTCTTTTTCCTATATTATTAGCTAATTGCACCTATAAAATGGAATGTCAACCTTCATATTTGTAAAAACAAATCTTATTTTACATTATTTTTGTATATTTTATAAAACATGTCCTTAAGTGTATTTTTAACAAAATGTTGCATTATAGGTTAATGTAATATTTAAAGGAATAAAAAAGATTTTAATTACATTGGACAGTCGAATTATTATATGACCCTTGATAATTAATTCATAAAAAATATTATTCCATAAAATATTAGTTGGTCTCCAATATATACCAGTGTCTGTACTAGGCAGTATATAATGGGCAGAATTGAAATTATAGTAATATTAATTATTACTTGCCATTTATTTAATACCTACAGGAATTATTAGTACCCAAGACATTTTCTAAATGTATTATTTTAAAATTTAATTCTTACAATCTTTTGAGGTCCAAATAATTGAGAATCAGTGACTTAAATATCACAGTCCCCAGCTAATTAGAGAAAAGTTTACCTTGAAGAGAAGGAAGCTTCTCATTTGCACAGACACCTTCTAAAGCCCTGAGTGGAGGGAGAGGCTCTGGCAATATTATCATGTGGTCATGTATTTCTATAATAGTCGTCTTTTTAAAATATGCAATTTGTATCTATTTATTTTCTCATTCTATACAAAAACTCACTCTTAGACCTAATTTTGTATCTATCTGTAACTTTGTACCCTTTTTTCCTTAGAGATGTTTCCCAAATTGTACAAGCTTCAGATCCCACAAAACCTGGATGTGTTCCTGCAGCTAAAAAGTGAGCCAGGTAGCTTCAGTCTGTAGGATTCTCAAGACCATGCTTTTCATACTGTGCCCCACAATCTTAGAGAACTCTCACTCTTGGAAAGGGAGTTTTATGTGCAAACATCTAGAGATGACAAAAGGAGATGAGTGCTCCAAACCTCTTATGTCCATATTGTAGAGGGTTTGTGATTGTCACACTGCAGAAAGCTTTTCTGAGAAGGGATAAGAACAGCTTTTGAGTGTGGGATGTATGTGGCTGACAAATCAAGAAAGGTTCAATTAAGGACACGATAGAAACTGAACTCACATTTGCCTTATTTTCCTCTGGGGTTTTAGGTCTCAACCTTCCCACTCATTAGTTCTACTCATACTATATTTATTGAATTTAAATGCCTGCAAAGCTGTTCTAGCTGGCAGGCTCTAAAAATTATTGTTAATTAACATTAATGGGAAGGAACAATTTCAGTGGAAATTAGAAAATGTTTTGGCATCATGTCACAATAAGTAGTTCAGAGGGTTGGCTCTTCCAACATTCACATTTTCTTAGAAATGAGCTTTGTTGCATGACCTTCTATATGCAGAGAGAATTTATTTTTTCTTTATTTGGAATCTAAACATGCTTATGCCATCAAGAAGCAGCCTAGTAAACTCTGCTTGACATCACAGACAAGGCCTTTTGATGCTGCTTTACCTGTGAATTGGTATTGATGGCTCCTGAATTGTGAAATTCTGCTACAAGTAACAGACCCGTCAATTTAATACTTAACTCACCCTTTCCCTTTTCTTTGATTTGCATCCATCTTATTAGAAAGTGACACTCTCTTATTGATTTCATTCAAACCTTGAAAGAGAAGATAAGAAAAACGAAAATGTGACAGAGATAAGAGGCTCTCAAGGTTATTCATGGATAGAATCTAAAGGGAAGAATTTTTTCCAAGGAAAACTGGGGTCTCAGTAAATGCTGTTAAGAGGACAGTATTCAGAGGTTTGAAAAAACACTTTAAGGTTAGCATCGTGTACTTAAGAATCTGTTCCACTGCTCTGTCCTTAATTTCAGTGCCTCATAGAGCATGTTTAAAATGTTCCAGCCTCACATCAGTTTCATTGGCTGTTTGCTACTCGTTGCTGAGTAACTAAAATGTCAGAATACGTCTCTGAACCTTAGGCAAATGTGTTATCTGATTTGTAGGTTTTTCCCTTTCAGTTGCTGTGTGTGATCTATTTAATACAACATCCCTATGAGGTATGTTTTGTTATTACCCTCTATAAAAAAAAAAAAAAAAAGATGCTCTCAGAAGTTAAGTGGTCCAGAGAAGTAGAATGTATAGAAGACAAGCATCTACGTAAATCTAGATTTATCTGATACCAAGTGTCCTCTCTACATTCTGTTCTTTTGACTGCCATAGATTGTATTTTGTTATAACTAAGGACGACTATGCTTTGAGGTTATTTCAATAACCCTATTATTATTCTAATAGCTAACTTCTTGGCCTTCTTGAAATATACTAGAAAACTTCTTGAATTTCTCATAAAGAAATGTGGATGATAGACAGAAAGCAATAAAAGATGAATAACAAGATTTTATGGTAGAGGTGAGGCTAGAGAGCACCAATTTAATTTTTTTTAAAAAATTGGATAAGGCAGTTCTTAGTCCTAATAGTATATGGAAGTTAAAGAGTCTAGAATGTAAGACAACTTCTGTTTTTACTATATCATGTTCATGAGGTATTATCCTTTTGATGTATTTATTGTCAAATTGCTATGTAAATTTTTTAAAATTATTTTTTACATCTACATTTGTGAGAGAGAATGGCTTGTAATTTTCCTCTCCTTATGTCCTTGTCAGGTGTTGGGATCAAGGTTAATATAAAATGAGTTTGTAATTATTTTTTTTCTCTATATTATGAAATATTTTAGGGATCAAACTATTACATTTTTTTTCTTGGTTGTTTAAGTGAATTCATCAATGAAGCCATAGGGCCAATAGTTTTCTTTGTGGGAATGCTTTCACTATGGTTTGAATACGTAGAATAGTATTTAAATTTTTGTACATCTTGATGTCAGTTTTGATAAGTTTTGTGGTTTTTTAGGAATTTATTTAATTTTCAATTTTTTGGCATAAGACTTGTTATATATTTTTTCGTTTTAATACTTGCAGAATCTCTATAGATGTCTCCTTTTTTATTTTAAATACTAGTCATTTGTAAGTGCTCTCTTTTTTAAGTCATCAGTCTTGGTTTAGGTTTATCAATATTATCAGTCTTTTTTTAAAAAATGGCTTTTTAAAAATGGGAAACCTTTTATTTATACATTTTTCTCTAAAAATTAGTTTAGCTTTATCTCACAAATTTTGATATGTCAGATTTTTATTCTCATAGGTTATAAAATAGTTTTTAGTGTTCACTGTGATTCCTTCTTTGTGTTATTTCAATGTGTATTGTTACTTTTTAAACATTCAAGGATATTATTTTTATCTTTTTGTTATGGATTTGTAGCTTAATTTCATTGTGGTCAGAGAACATGCTCTTCCTGAAGTCAGTCTTTTAAGATTTCTTGAGACTTGCATTAAAGTTTGCATATGATTAATCTTAGTCATTGTTTTATGTGTATTCAAAAGAAAGTGTTTATTGTGCAGCTCAGTGGTATGTATGCAATGGTATGTGTATGTCGATTATATTGATTTTGTTAATTGTTCAAATCTTCTAAATTGGTAGTGACATTTTCTCTAACTATTCTATCATTTAATAAGAGGAATGTCTTAGGGTCTTTTATTATAGTATATATGTTATATATAATATGTATATAATATATTATAAATATAGTATTATATATTTATGTATTTTTCCTAGTTCTGTCAATTTCAACTTTATACATTTTGAAGTCAAATGTTATTAGTTATATATAAATTTTAAAATATTTTATTCTGGTGGATTGGTACTTTTATTATTGTTAAATGCCTGTTTTTGATTCTTTTCTTAAAATATACTTTGATATTAATATATCTTCACCAGCTCTCTTTTGATCAGTGTTTGTATTCTATAGACTATAACCAAATTTCTTTGTATCTAAAGTGCTACCATTATAAGCAGCAAGAGCTAGATTTTGGTTTTATATCCAATATGCCCACCTTTGTCTTTCACCTGGGATATTTATTTCATATACATTTGATGTAAATTCCTGTATTTTGGTTTAAGTATATCATCTTACTGTTTTTCTATTCTCTCATTTCTTCCACATCTTTTTCTCTTCTTTACTTCATTATTTTTATTATCACTATTTCTCCTCTAATAGCTCATTAATTATACATTTTTTGGCTGTATTTTAGTGGCTTACACTTTATTTATTAAAGTCAACTCTAAATTTGTAATTCTGTCTTATCTCAGAAGATTCAATGACCTTAAAACTATTTGCCTCTGTTTACCTAATCTTTTATTGGTAATGCTCTTAGTGATATGTATTATTTTATATAAATTTAGATGGCAGTAGATATATTATCATTGTTTTATACATTCCATATTCACTTGGATTTAACTTTTCAGTGTTTATTATTTCTTGAATGTTTTCTTCTTGGATATTTTTTCTCTCTTGTCAATTCATTTGAATGTTAAAGATTTTTTTCTGTGTTCCATATGTTTTTTTTTTTCAATCATTGCATGATTCTAGATATTTTTAACTGAATTATCTTGTATCTCAGTATCCCTCTTGCTGTGAAATCCATTCATTCAGTTCTTGATTCAGTTACTGTAGTTTTCAGTTCTAAATATTTAGCTATTTTTAAAATAAATTTCTGCTCTCTGCTGAAATTCTTCATCATGTTTATCATTTTCTGGAAAACATTAATCACAGTTACTTTAATATGCAGGTCTGGTAACCCTAATATATAGATCTCTGTTATCTTGGTAGTCTAAACAATTTTTAGCCAAATGCCAGCCAATATGATTTTAGAAAGGGGGAAGGAAGACTTTGTATAATTGATATAATCTTCCAGATAGGGTTTTTGTGTATTTGGTGTTAGGCTACAGAAACATTACCTTCATCTAATCTGGAATTCAGCTGATTAGAAGTCTGAATTTCGGACTTCTTAAAAACTTATCTTAAGAAAAAAAACAACTTTATCTACAGTGTAGCATTTTGTAAATCATAACTGACATAACTGACAGTTGGGTTGTTTCTTTCTTCCTGGTAAACCCTGGACATAATATTTTCTTCCCAGGTACATAAAATGGCTAAAAGTTCTGCTCATCTTCTTTGCCTCTTGGCTGCAGTTTAAGAAATGGAAAAAGCCTCAAGTGTACAAGCTGTGACAAATGTCAGACTTATGCTGCACTTCATTTTTGTATGGGATTGTGGTTCTTCAAGTTCTTGCTTCATTAATATGTCTCAGATACCTTCAAACAGATTTTTTTAAAAATTTAACTAGTTATTCTAATTGTTCTCATTGGAAAGGTTGGTCTGAAGTATGTCAGAGTCAGAAGCAAAAGACTTCTTTCTTTGTTCTAAATACCCATTGACATAAATTTTTCTCCATTCTGGTAATAACATGTTTCCTTTTTTATATTTATCTCTTCTACTCATACATAATTTACTTTATTGTATGTTACTAGGTAGGGATTTAACTTCTTTTTCCAAAGAGTTAATCAAGAATTCAGTGTTATTCATTATTTTCATTCATTTTTTTATTGTTAATATAAAATGCCACTTTTATCGTATTTTACTTACAAAATATGTTTTTGAATCTTTCGTGTTTTTTGAATATTTTATGTTCTGTTGAACTGTTCTTCTGTTCTTACTTGGCCATCATATTTTCTTTTGACATCAGAATATGGCTTAAAATATAAGCAGGGAAGGGCCAATATCATTGCTTTTATTTAGAATGTTTATTTTAGATATAGTTGATTTTAACAAGACATGAAGTTTTGAAACATATCTCTTTCAAAATTATTTTATTAAAATTTTTTGATTTATAGTAACTGGGTATTCTATTAGCCTTTGCTCTAATTTTAAGTGTATAACCATTTTTGTAGGCTTTATTTAAGCTAATAGGGCAATAATTGCATCATTTTAAATATCATGGTATATCCAGTACCTCACACAGTCCTTGGCAGACAGTTGCTACTCTCGTTATCTCTTTGTTGAAAGCAGAAATAAATTCATAAATTATTCTAGGAATAATTGGCTTTTTCTCCATATTAATTCATCACTTGTACAAGCATATGCCTCTCTGTCTAGACTGATAGAAAGTCTGTCTTATACATTGGTGTGAATTAATTATCTGTAGTTCTCAAACTTTAATACACACACAGATTATCCAGGAGTCTTTTAAAAATGTAGATGCTATTCAGTAGGTTTGGGGTCAGACCTGAGATTCTGCATTTCTAAGAAGTTCCCAGACATTGTTGGTGTTGCTGGCCCCTGAAACATACTTTGAGTGGAGTAGGTCTAGATTCTTAAATAGGACTTCTGTGGAACTTTATATTTTAACTGAATTAATGTATTGTGCTTATTGAGAGAGGTTTCTTCTCACTAATATATCAAAAGTGCTATTTTTTTTCTAATTAAGCAGCTAGAATGTTTATTCATTTAGGTATATTCATTACATAAGTATTGAATTTTATATGTAGTTGAAATTTATATGTGATATACATTATCCTAAACGTTGGAGATAGAAAAATAACAAGACTATCTGTCTTCAAGGTACTAATAAACTTCAAGGAAGAAAGACATAAGTAATTCAACACACTAAGTGCTATAATAGAGATATATTTGAGGGAAAAAAATGTGTAGAAGGTGAGTGAGGTAAAAGCACAATATAGACAGGGAGCAAAATACAAGGTAGGCTTGGAGAGGGAGGTACAAGTTAGAGCCTGGTGGAATTTATAGGTTGTGCTAACAAGCTGTGCTATAACCTAAAGACAATGGGAAGGCTTCAAAGAGTTCTAAGCAAGAAAGTAACATGAACAGATTTGAGCTTTGGAAAATCTGGCTGTTTAGTGTAGAGAACAGATTAGAGGTGGGCTAACATGGACAGGTTGCTTACGATTTTAGAATTCCAGGTGTGAGTTTAGGTTGCTCTGGTGTCTTTAAGCACATTAATATGATACTATAATCAAGTGAGGTCTAAGTTACTCATGATCAAGCTTTTGTACAATAAGGAAATCAGTGATGACATATGGGTAATCACTAGAAGACCTTAAGATAAAAGAAAGGCATTTTTTAAAAATTTGAGTAAATTCAAAATCTAAAAATATGTCATATTTTTTTTTCTTTTGGAAATACCTCCAAAAAGTACAAGTTAGGTCTTAAGAAATATACCCATACTTGATAATTTTCCCATTTATTTTTCACTCATCTTTTTAGACATATAGCATTCTACAGTGTTCTGTTAAAAATCTTAAAATACAGTCAAATCAATCTTACATATGCTCATTTTCTTTTCAAGAGAAGCAACAATTACCATGTTTTTCAGGTGCTACAGAGAAGTCAGAAATAAAGGAATTCCCCCACAAGTAATCCCTGCTTTATAACCCCTATGTCAGTTAAAAACTAAGATATCAAAGAACAAAACACTGGATTTTTAAATAATATAAAATTTTGAAAAACTGCTTATCTATGGATAAAAAATTTAGCCATTGGCAAAATGAGTTAAAGAACCCTCTGAGAGACTGAAATTTCCTGTGAGAGCTGTGAATCTCGAATCTTAGCGGCAGTGTTTGTCACTGGAGAAACCAGCGTGCTTCAGGATGATAGCAATTATGAAAATGTAACACACACTCAGAAGAATATTGTGACATTGAAGAAAATGTCATTGAAATAATGAGTCAACCATTAACACCATCATAGTGAAAGAAGACCTATACGGGGAAAATAATTTTAATTCCATCACTTCTTAAGTCATCTTCACAAGCATATTAGCAAGTGACGAACAAGTCTAAAATAAAATACACGTGATAAATATGCATCCTTTTGATGACAACCTCAAGAAAAAAAAGAAAAGAAAAGAACCCAGAAGGATAATAATTTTAAAGTTTTCTATTTTCAACAATCATGGGTACTTTTATCACTAACTTTACATTTTAATTGTCTAATGTCCTTCAGCAGCTGGTTGAGTTTGGGATTAGATTTTAGGCACAAATTTCCTTAACCTGTGAGTTCATTTTCTCATTGATTAGCCCTGCAATTGATGTGTTTTTGATGCTGAACACTCATCTGCTGTCTCCTGTTGATACTGGCAGGATGGCCACACTATTATCTAGTGCTTGACTTTCATTACTGTCACTTTTTTATTGTAATATAACCTTGACCTCTGTAGCCAGCTACTCTAATTTCTAACCTCTTGGTAATGCATACAAGATGTCAAACCTTTTTTTTTTTTAATTCAGAATCTTTTCCTTTGAGGATTTCTAGAAACCATCTTGTGCTATCTCTCGCAGCTCACCAAGTATGTATTAAGGAGCAATACCAATTATATTTTAAATGTACTCTGGAAAAGACTCGTATCAATTTATATTGGCTGTCCAGCACTACAGAGGGAACTATAAAAAGGAACACAACAAAACTTCTATCTCTGAGTGGTTTAAAATCTTATTTGAGAAATAGGTATGCATATACAAAATATTTGGTGAACAATATAGAACACAACTTAATATGTCAAAATATGTGGGACAATTAATGTGAGAAATCCTTTTAAACCTATATAACATAAGAAGAGAATGAGTACAATTAAGGCAGATTATTGAAAGAAAATTAAGATTTACTTATAGTAAGGTATTGTAAGATATATTAAGCTAGGATTCACCTATAGGAAAGTTTCCAAGGCCTTCCACAACCTGGCCCCAAGCTCCTTTTCTCTTTTCATACCTGTGGTTTCCATGTGCCTATTTATATATACAGTCCGCATTTACTGTTTTTGTTCATGTTGTTCCCTATACCTGGAATTCTCTACTCCCACACTTGTACCTGTCCAGCCTCAAGTCCCATGATTTCCATTTCTACCTCTCCAACTCAAATCCCATTATTTTCCATCAAGCTTTGAATTCCTAAGTAAAAATATATTGTCTTCCTTGTTTAGGCTCTCAATTCACCCATTGTTCCCCTCTCTGACTGGAATCTACAGAACTCACTCTACTATTTCTAAGTATGAAATGTTAACTCTGACATGACAAGGAGCTATGATTTAAAGCATATTGTTAAGGCTACTTTGCTAAAGTGGATGTCTTCTCATTTCCACTCTTTCAAATAATGCAGACAGAGCATTGTATGAAATATACTGCGTAGCAGTTTTAATTGGGTCGCATACAACTTACCTCAGAATTTATTATGAGTTAATTAATTAATCGAGTTAATTCTTTTTTCTCTGTCATATTTTTAAAAAGAAGACAACCGTGCTTATCCTTGTTTTTTTCTACGTTAAAAACGACTTGACTCTTCCAATAATGACTTTTTAATAATGTGAAAGAAAATTTCACCCACCTCTAATTGCAGATACTTTTTAACTCAAAAAGTCCATGGGTAAATGAGGAAAGAAATAATTCTGACTAATTTCTTGGATTGGCAAAGAGATCTCGATGTTTAAAATTCTAGGCACACAAAATACTTATTAAATTAAATTAAATGGAATATTTTGATTAACCAGATATTGGTATGAATAGGGTCATGGATATTAATTAAATCATTATTCAGGTTGGCGTACTTGATTTTGGAAAAACAGGTGATCTAAACTAAAGCCCGGAGCCAAGGTGGATACATCAAAAGATAATTAATAAAATTAAATTCTGCTAATATACTTTCAAGATTCCAATTTCAATTCTTTTGGATAAATACACAAAAGTGAGATTTCTAGACTATATGTAAGTTCTATTTTTAATTTTTTCAGGAGCTGCTATACTCTTTTCACTAAGGGCTGAACCAATTTACAACCCCACCAAAAGTATGCAAGGGTTCCAGTTTCTCCACATCCTTGCCAACAGTTATTGTCTTTTGCTTTTTTGATAATACCCATCCTGACAGGTATGAGGTAATATCTCATTTTGGTTTTGGTTGCATTTCCCTGATGATTAGTGACAATGAACATTTTTTTCATATATCTGTTGACTGTGTGTACATCTTCTTTGGAGAAATGGCAGCGCCATGGAGATGTGGAAGCATCTATGAACAGATGAATGGATAAAGAAAATGAGGTATACAATGGAGATATCTAAAATAGTCTAGTTCATAGAAACAGTGAGTAGAATGGTGGTTGCCAGGGGCAGGGGGGAGGGGGAAATAAGGAGCTACTCACCTATGGGCATAAAGTTTCAGTTAAGCAAGATGAATAAGTTCTAGAGATCTGCTATGCAACTTTATGCCTGTAGTCAACAATAATGTTTTATACATTTAAAAATTTTTGAGAGTAGATCTCATGTTAAGTGTTCTTACCACAATAAAACAAAATTTAAAAAAAAAACTAAAATCGAATTCTAGTAGGGAATGCAATCTAGGTAATCCAAATCGAAGTTTCCTGTGTCCCTCTGCTGTGTCCTATTTAGCCTGGAGACCATCTGTGGGCTGTGAGCCCCTATGCCCTATGTACTCTGGAAAATAATGAGCATTCAGTATAGAATGCTCAGAACAGTTTTAGCGCTAGAATTGCTTCCTATAAAGAGAACTTAATTTACGAGTGTAATTTTGATTTAAATAATTCTTTCCATGAAAAGAATACTAAATCGATGCTGATAAATGCGTAAAGCACTTGCTGTATAATTACTCTTATTCCTCCAAAGCATGGTATATACATCATGTCAAAGAATGCAAACATATATTGTGAACATTTATCTTCAAACATAACCTAAAAGTTATCAATTCTGGACTACGCAATGGAATTACAGCCTTCTGAGAGAAAGATTAGGGCGTAATAACTGAGTGCATGCCATCTCAAGAACCTGGGTCAGTGAAAGTTGCTAATCTGAAAATGCTCAGGGGTAAAACTTACATCTAGTTCCTCAAGTCAGTCTTCTGGATTAGTATTCATTGAAAAAATAAGATATTCAGGCACAGAATTGTCAATATGTGCCTTTGTATTTATGGAGCTGGGTTAGCCAAGCAATTACCAAAAGAATGGCCATAGTGAATAAATTCATTAGACAGCATAGTGTAAATCAAGGAAGTCTAAACCTCATCAGAATATGTGTGAGATAAGTTAGCAGAGTATTTAGAGACTTGGGGTGAGACTCATAACAGTAAAATGGATATGAGGTTATTTGCCTTTTTTATCTTAATAAGAGTTAAAGATATATGGATGTAGTCAGGTAGTTTATTTGTCTACTCCATTTTATTTTCTTTACCAGTTTCTAGGTTGCTCTATCATAATATTGTACAGTCTAACAGTGCTGCAGAAAAGCAACGAATCTAATGATAAGACCAGAAGTCTTATTAGATATAAGAAAAAGAAAAAGATTAGTTTGAAGTTTTCAAATATTTGAAAAGCTGTCAGGAAAAGGTTAGAATAGAATTCTTAGAGAGAAAGAGTTTATAGAAATAATAAATAAAGCTGTCCATCGACAGAATGGACAACTTTGCTTAACAGTGAGCTCTTGTCAACAGAAATGTCCCATCTGAGACTACAAGAACATCAGATTTAGACTGTTCACAGGATCTCTTAGATGTTTCCAAATCACAGATTCCAAAATGAAGATAGTTTTTGTTCATGACTCTGAATTATTTATGGAGCCTGAGATAACTTTGATAATTTACTACCTAGAATTTGAGAAATAGAATTCCACTGTGAGCTATTTATCTCAACTAAAGTCTCCTAAGGTAGAATGTGAGAATACTGAGCTAGGAAGTCAAGACACCTGGGTTTGGACCCTGGCTTTGATGACTGTATAACCTGCATTTAACTTCTGATGGTCTTAAGATCTTGACTATTAAATGTCAAGAACTATTTATAACTATGGTTTTCTCCAGTTTTAAATTTTGCAATTTCCATGGATGTGCAAGTGTCAGCTCCCTCATTCCTCATCTAATCATCTTGTACTATCATATTCTTACTATCATAGTTGATTCTCATATTATCATACCCTTGGAACCATTTACTCAATGAAGCCATGTATATTAACACCCTAAGTTAACATATATATAAAATGTGTTTAAAATACATCCTTACTATGATTTTTAATCAAGCAAAAGAAACATTACATCTACATGTGTCTACACAAAGATTAAAGACAGGTCTTAAAGTATAAATTGGACTCATAAACTGGTAGTAATATGATTTTAAAAATGTGTATTACAACTATTTAATACTCATGGAATTTTTCAGCCATAGAAATTTAATATCCAAGGAGAAATTTATAGTCAAATACAGAACTAATATACATAGAATTAAAATTTAAAAAATGAATGTTTATGTCCGACTCCCTAATTTTGTATAATATCTTAATATTTCAGGCTAAAAGAAATTTTTCCTAGTTTAAGATATAGTATCCACAATTATTTAAGAACAATTAACAGAATTGTATGCATCTTCAACACTGCTTTATTTGTGCCATTTCTTTGAAGATAAAGCTAATTATCTGCTTTTATTAATGGAGAACATGTCTTTTCATCAGAATTAGAAATACCCAACACTGATCAAACCCAGTTATGGCTTTGCATTTTATAACTTAATTTAGTACTTTCTTTAATATGCTGTATTTTCCAAACTAAAATTATTATATGAAAAATGATGATCAAATAATCTAATTCTTAAGAACTCTGTGAACGATTATGGGTTACATTTTATCATCAAAGTTGGGAAGATACTACTGAAAAATTAAGATATTTCTAAATTGACTTTTGAAAAATTGAAGCATTATATTTAAATCTTTTACTAATTATCTATTGATTTTTCCTAGCATCTTGTAATCGTGAGCTCATGTTTAACTTTACAAACTTACTTTTTTACAAACTTGACTTTTATCCATTATGGATATAGCAATCTAAGCTCTAACAGACATTTCCAAGTCATTAATATTGCATATTACTAACCTAAACCATACACTGAAGTTTTTTGAACACATGGAGTTTGGAAGGATTTCTTTGGCTTCAGGTGAAGTATTTTGGTGGCAAAAGTCATTTGTATTTAAAAGTATATTTATGTATACTTTATATTTACATTTATATGCATACCAATTAGTGTGTTGGAAATTTACTGTTCGGGTATTTGAATTGCTTACTTTTCTAACTCTATAATTACAGCATTTGGTGGTATAGAAATTACATAAAGATTATAAAAATATACAGCAATGAGTATGGTCTTTGATTAGGGTGACGATGAAGGAAGGTTTTGTAGTCTCTTATAAAGAAGTCGTACCTCACAGTTTCCTGACTGTATAGCAGTAGTCTCTTTAAGTAAGAAGATAAACACTGAATTTGTTATTATCCTTAATAATTGCTTGTAATGAAGCCAGTCCTGCCCCAGGGGCAGAAATAAAGAACATTAGGTGAAAAATATACTTGGGTCCTGCTTTACAGGAGTGGTTTCTGTATGTAGGGGAATACTAAAATGTACTCTATACCTGAAAATGAACTTTATAAAAAAAAATAACAGATATATATCTATATATCTACATGTAGATATATAGCTATATATATATATATATATTATATATATATATATATATATATAAAATATATATATATATATTAGTTAACCAGAGTATGGCTAAAAAATGTCCTAAAGAATCATAGAATAATGTATGTCTCTAGATATGTATGAAAACAGCATGAGTGTCAAAAGGTCATTACTTCCACTTCATTTTTTTTTCATTTCATGAAGATCGTATGCACAATCTCAAATTATTGGCTAAAAGTGTATTGACGTATGCAGTTAATGGTGTAACATCATCATCAGAAGAATAGAGAATATACATTTGCTAGAACAGTATCAAGTGCCATATCAAGTGCCAAACACTGTGCTAATTTGTTCTAGTTCAGCTACCACCTCTTTCATAACAGCTGCAATTGAACTTAACATTTGGGTTGGGTAAGTTTTTGAAAAGCAGCCTAATGTCATCTTCCACGATCCATTCATTTTGTTTTACTTTTTTCAGGGACAATACCTGAATGTCATACTGCATCTTTCGAATGTTTGAAGTGACACTAATTTTGGAATTCCTTGGAGGATGTTATGCTAGATGATAACACAGAATGCTTCACTTCCTATTTACAATTCATCTCAACCTATCAAAAAGTCAGAGTCTTAGTACCACTGAACTGTTCACTTGAAAATGATAAAATGGCAATTTTATGTGATGTATATTTTACTAAGTAACAAATTAGCACAGTGTTTGGCACTTGATATGGCACTTGATACTGTTCTAGCAAATGTATTTTTCTCAATTCCCATTAGTAAAATTCCCATTTTACTGGAGAAGGCTCAGCAGACATTCACTCCCTTACCCTGGGGCTAAATGAACACTTCTGCCTTTTGTCAAAATATAGTTGGTGGCGACCTTAGTTGCCTCAGAACACCACAATGGGCCCCTGTAATCATGACATGCTAGTTGGATTTGGTGAGTAAGAAGTGGCAAATACTTGAAATAACCTAATAAGAAAAGCCAGGTGACACCCTCAATGCTTTGACCAGATCTTAGTTAGGTCACTCAGTTCATCAGGTGTATTTTCTATTTTATGCATTACTGTAGGTGACAGTATTGCTAAACTTTCTGCCATGGTATAACAAGAATCTCCTCTCCTCAAGTTTCCTGTAAAATTCTCACTTTTTAAGTCCTTACTGGCAACCATCATTAGGCTTCTTCCAAGTCTTTTCAAAACACCTTTGGCTTCTACTAATACTTCTCTCATTGTCCTTCTATCTTCTGCCTACTGTGTAGTTCACGTATGCCATTCCCATATTTTAGACTTTCGGTTATGCCAGCATATTGTATATACCATCCTCTGTAGTAGGTATCTGTTGCCGCAAAACAAATTGCCTAAAAAATTAGCAAATTATAACCAAGAAATGTTTATTATCTCACATTTTCTTGTGTCAGAAATTTGGAAACAGCTTAGCTGGATAGCTCTGACTCAGGGTGTCTTATGAAGTTATGGTCAAGACATTGGCCATGCCTGTAGTCATCTAAAAGCTTGAAGAATCTGCTTCTAGGAGATCATGGGCCACTCACATGGCCATTGGCGAAAGGTCCCAGTAACTTTTCAAAACGCTGCTTGAGTGTCCTTATGCCATCACAGCTAGTTTCTTCCAGAATGAATTAACCAAGGCAAGTCAGAAGGTATGATATCTTTTTGACCTAGACTTATATGTTATACACCAATATTTCTACAATATTCTAGTGGTTTCACAGGTCAACTCTATTCAGTATAAGAGGGAACTGTAGAAAGGAATAAATACCGAGAAGCAAGGACCACTGGGGACTTCTTCGAGGCTTTTTGCATTTTGAAAGCAGCATCTATCACACTTGGGAATATTGCCTCAGTTTATTTATTGGTTGATTTGTAAGACCACAAGTTATGAATGGATCCTATAGTAGAGACCTGTGCAGCAGGTCCAGGCTGTGGTGCAAGCTGCTAAGCTACTCAGGTCATATCGGCCCAGAAAATCAGATGTTATTAGACAGATTCTGGTAGATAAAATGGCTACGTGGAATCTTTGACTAGCCCTAATAGGAGAGTTGCAGCATAGACACCTAGGGTTTAGAAGCAAGGCCATGCTATCTGCAGCAGATAATTACTCGCCTTTAGGGGAAAAGAAAAAGCATTTTTGAGAGACTGAATAAGACATGCCGACGGATCTTGTTCTGAGAAGATTAGATTATTAGGATTTGAATAATCTTAGGAGAACGATTTTAATTTTGTTCTCGACTTTGAGATGATAGAGAGTCTTAGATAGATAAAAGACAAGCGAGATATTTTATAACAGATCCAGAGATATCAAACATGATAGGGCCTGAAAATAGGTTACTATATCTGGCAACTGTAAAATCAGCTCTCATAGTTGCTGATTCCTCATTCATTGTCTCATCAGATTTAAAGAGCTTGTCCTAATTTTGTACATTTAATTTGATGTTCTTAATATAATTTCTTTTAAAGTTTAATTACTTATTGAAGATGAAAGCTCAGCTTGACTTCACAGTGATCTTCCTTATCCACCAAAGTGATTTGCCAGTTGAGAATTCTATTTTAAATTAAAATTAAATAAAATTAAATTAAAACTCAAATCAAAAAGCTATGAGTCCCCCTTTGATTTTTCTTTAAAAAGAAATTTAAAACTATTTTAGGTCAATAAATATTCAATATTATTTTTTGCTATACAAAGGGGTATCCCAGACAAAGAGCATATTTATAATTAATTTGTTGACATTGAATGGCACAGTATGCCAGGCATTCAAATAATCTATGGGATTATGTCAAAACAAATATTTAAGTACACATGTTTCTTCTGTCCACAGCAAAAATCCTTTTAAATGACCAAATGAGTACAAAATAGGCCAAATTCTGTTTCGGTGCTGAAAAAAAGAATAAAGAATATTATGAATTCTCCAGAAGCTTTGCAGTCTTTCTGGAGACTTCAGTACACAAAGTATTGGATTTAAAGGAATTAAGACTATCTTCACAGTCAAAATAGTCAAAGGATGGAACCTCTGATGAAATAAGTACATAAAATTTGTGGATATGAGGAAAAAATTTATACCAATAAAATGCTAGTGGAAAGGCAAACTGGTACATTTAGGTGAGCATTTTTGTAGTACTTCCTATATCAAAAGCTCGAAAATTTGCAAAATATTTGACTAAACTACTTGACGAATATACGATGGTTTTTCACTGAGGCATACTTTATAATGTAAATTATAAAAAAGACCTAAATTTTCACAAATAGAATTTTAATTAGATAAATCATGGTAAACTGATATAACAAACTATGCTAACATAATATAGATACAAGTGTGTAAATATGAAGAACAAATGAGATTAAGTAACTGTCTAGTAGGTTTGGTCTTTGTGCGTGTGTGTGTGTGTGTATGTGTGTGTGTGTGTGTATTTAAGCCACCCCACGCCCACATCTATTGAAATGAAAATATTTAATAGCATATTGTGAAGTAAAAAAGCAGATTATAAAACAATTTATAGCCCAATCCCAAATTTACATAAATATGTATTTTAATTGCCTACTAGGAGAATGACAGCAAAATATAAAGACTGCTTATATCTAGTTTATGAGATTTCTGAGAAATTTTCTTTCCTCTTTATTAGCAGTAATCTCTAATTTTTCTACACTGATTTGCTTGAGTAAAAACAAATAAAATTTTTAAAAGTTCTATTAATTGTGAATTTTAAAATAGGATCCTGTGTAGCAATCAAGAGACAGAATTTAGTATGTTACTGAACTGTTTGTGCACTCCTTGATCTTAGAAAACTAGAACATGCTGTTACCTAAATAAATCCAGGAGAGAAGATACACTATCTTATCATCTGAAGAATGCAATCATGTGTAATCTAACAAGAAACTGGATCATTTGAGAGTTTTATAGCAA
Organism: Pteropus medius; assembly: GCF_902729225.1. Lineage (NCBI taxonomy): Eukaryota > Metazoa > Chordata > Mammalia > Chiroptera > Pteropodidae > Pteropus > Pteropus medius. Next base: position 2,711,173 of record NW_024342467.1, on the reverse strand, counting down.
ACAAGGACAGAAAGTAGTTTGCATAATTTTCTCATGCTTCTTTTATAGTGTTTATCTTTTATAAGGCCCTTTGGAACAGTTGCTAGCCACCTGTCAGTAATGTGGCCTTTTATAGACTCAAGCTTATATTGTTCTTGTGACCTTGGCATATAAGAAAAGTCTTAGAGAAGTTATTGTTGAATATGGTTGGTCAAAATACTAATTTTAAATTTAAAAGACTGTCTTTCGTAGACTGAAATAAAGAGTTTTAAATGACATGTTATAAAACCCTCTTTAACAGGAATAAAGAAAATCATTTTTAATCAACATTTTTGGAAAGGTAGTTAAGAATTATATTTAAAACATTAGCTTGTGGAAAACTAAGCCAAGTAGTTCTTATTTAAAATCATTGTAACAATTTTACATGATCTTGCATCAACTCTAAGTGAAAATATTTCTGTTGTGAGCTTATCAATTATATAAATATTTTGGACATGTCAGCAGTTGCTTTAACTTCTTTTTAGTAGAATAAGACATCCAGTATTTCTTTCTTGATTTACATAAAATCTGTCAAGCTAAGTGTTCTACATATATTTATTGACGTATATCCTAAAAGAGTTTTGCATGATATTGAATAAACACAATCCTGCAAATCTGTATGCAGGAATGCATTTTTATTCATAAAGGGATATTATCCAAGGCCTTAGGTAGAAAGCTTTGTTTTGCACAATTAGATTCCAGGTTCCCTTCATGTAATCATGAACAAGAACAATACATGAAGCGAGTTTCAAACCAATGGAAATTCTTTCTGTTCTTGTTAAAATGGAAACATCTACACATCACACACACACACACACACACACACACACACACACACACACTCGCATGCACACTCATATGCCACCTTGCCAACATCACAACTTCTCACTCTTGATAATATAAGATGTGGGGCTACACTTTAACATTTATGTAGGCATATGAGTTCAATATCACAGTCACATATTGTACTTGGGAGAGGACTTCATGTTTTCCTTGATAGAGTTTGCATATTATGCTTTCAAAATTGCCCTTTGAAACATTTATACTGCTTGAAACATGGTGGCTAATTGGGCTAACAATTCTTAGCTGTCAAGAGCAATTTTAGATATGGTCTCCTTTCTGTTCAATGTGTGATTATTTTAAGACTGCTTGGAGGAAAGAAGTAGACAACCCTTCATCGGGTGTATCGCAGTAAAGATCTGATTTTTCAAGAGGTCTGTTAATTGGACACATGTATAATACCTAAGGTGCAATGAAAAGATAAGACAGCAGTGAAAGCTTGCAAAGTGAATGAGTTTTCTTTATGTTCACTTGTGATTATTTTTCCGCCTCTACTTTGACTAGTGCCTCATACATTTTATCTTTCTTTAGCCTAGTCAGTATTTTTATAGCTCTCTATAGAATTTTCTCAGGAAATCCAATCTTCGTGTTCTCGATGTAAATATACTGGGAATAAAATAAACCCAACAGTGTTGTCTGTGGATAGCTGGTTAATAGGAATCTATGATAATATTTTTGAAAAGGAATTTGAATTGTATTCTTATTTAGAATGTATACTTTTCCTAGTTGTCTAAGTAAATTTTAGAAATGCTTGCTCACTATTAGTGTATATAAAATAATGTAGGAGTTTTCTTGAACTCAATTCCTTTCTGTCGACATTGACATCAACAATGTAATGTCTTGGATATTAAGATCTACAAACGAAAATTTTCTGAACAAAATGATTGAGGAAGTTCATTGAAAATTAAAAAATATGATCAAACCAAATATTGCAGAAGATAGGCAAAGTTGTGTCCTGAAGGGGCCATAAACAGATATTTGGCAAACAGTTATTCAGTAAACTAATTGAAATTGTGATAAGCATGATGTGAAAAACATGCAGGCTGTTCTGAGAGTAAGAACAGAACTCTCCCTAATTTGCTGTCAGCAAACCATGAGTCATTTTCAAAGTAATCATCATTCACTTTTATTTTTGAATAAACTTAAAAATAAGGCTGGAGTTTTTGCTAAGTTGGTTTTTAAAAGTGTAATATCTTTACTGGTTCTCAACTAGAATAATTTTCAAATTTAATAGCTAGCTAGTATTGTATAGTTCTGGTTCATAGTTTTGGGGGTTTTGTTTTTGGTAT
>NW_024342467.1:2460538-2709015 GCF_902729225.1 Pteropus medius | reverse complement strand
TCTCTCTCCCAATGAGTCTTTGGTCTCATATCTTATAGCACCTTCAAATGTACATCTGTAATAAATTTGGGACATTTTCCACTTTTAATCTGTCTCATGTTAATGTGATCATTAGCCAGAATTAAATAACTTAGAAGGTGGAAGGAAACTAATTTTTCGTACCCTGCCCCCACCTCATAATTTTGATACTTAGCGTATGGTTCAGGTAGTATTTAAGATGATGGAAGTTAATGATATGTTTTACATTATATTTTACAAATGGGGGAAACCAGGATCCAAAGAGGTTAAGTAATTTTCTTAAGAGATATCAAACATGATAGGGCCTGAAAATAGGTTACTATATCTGGCAACTGTAAAATCAGCTCTCATAGTTGCTGATTCCTCATTCATTGTCTCATCAGATTTAAAGAGCTTGTCCTAATTTTGTACATTTAATTTGATGTTCTTAATATAATTTCTTTTAAAGTTTAATTACTTATTGAAGATGAAAGCTCAGCTTGACTTCACAGTGATCTTCCTTATCCACCAAAGTGATTTGCCAGTTGAGAATTCTATTTTAAATTAAAATTAAATAAAATTAAATTAAAACTCAAATCAAAAAGCTATGAGTCCCCCTTTGATTTTTCTTTAAAAAGAAATTTAAAACTATTTTAGGTCAATAAATATTCAATATTATTTTTTGCTATACAAAGGGGTATCCCAGACAAAGAGCATATTTATAATTAATTTGTTGACATTGAATGGCACAGTATGCCAGGCATTCAAATAATCTATGGGATTATGTCAAAACAAATATTTAAGTACACATGTTTCTTCTGTCCACAGCAAAAATCCTTTTAAATGACCAAATGAGTACAAAATAGGCCAAATTCTGTTTCGGTGCTGAAAAAAAGAATAAAGAATATTATGAATTCTCCAGAAGCTTTGCAGTCTTTCTGGAGACTTCAGTACACAAAGTATTGGATTTAAAGGAATTAAGACTATCTTCACAGTCAAAATAGTCAAAGGATGGAACCTCTGATGAAATAAGTACATAAAATTTGTGGATATGAGGAAAAAATTTATACCAATAAAATGCTAGTGGAAAGGCAAACTGGTACATTTAGGTGAGCATTTTTGTAGTACTTCCTATATCAAAAGCTCGAAAATTTGCAAAATATTTGACTAAACTACTTGACGAATATACGAAGGTTTTTCACTGAGGCATACTTTATAATGTAAATTATAAAAAAGACCTAAATTTTCACAAATAGAATTTTAATTAGATAAATCATGGTAAACTGATATAACAAACTATGCTAACATAATATAGATACAAGTGTGTAAATATGAAGAACAAATGAGATTAAGTAACTGTCTAGTAGGTTTGGTCTTTGTGCGTGTGTGTGTGTGTGTATGTGTGTGTGTGTGTGTATTTAAGCCACCCCACGCCCACATCTATTGAAATGAAAATATTTAATAGCATATTGTGAAGTAAAAAAGCAGATTATAAAACAATTTATAGCCCAATCCCAAATTTACATAAATATGTATTTTAATTGCCTACTAGGAGAATGACAGCAAAATATAAAGACTGCTTATATCTAGTTTATGAGATTTCTGAGAAATTTTCTTTCCTCTTTATTAGCAGTAATCTCTAATTTTTCTACACTGATTTGCTTGAGTAAAAACAAATAAAATTTTTAAAAGTTCTATTAATTGTGAATTTTAAAATAGGATCCTGTGTAGCAATCAAGAGACAGAATTTAGTATGTTACTGAACTGTTTGTGCACTCCTTGATCTTAGAAAACTAGAACATGCTGTTACCTAAATAAATCCAGGAGAGAAGATACACTATCTTATCATCTGAAGAATGCAATCATGTGTAATCTAACAAGAAACTGGATCATTTGAGAGTTTTATAGCAAACAAGGACAGAAAGTAGTTTGCATAATTTTCTCATGCTTCTTTTATAGTGTTTATCTTTTATAAGGCCCTTTGGAACAGTTGCTAGCCACCTGTCAGTAATGTGGCCTTTTATAGACTCAAGCTTATATTGTTCTTGTGACCTTGGCATATAAGAAAAGTCTTAGAGAAGTTATTGTTGAATATGGTTGGTCAAAATACTAATTTTAAATTTAAAAGACTGTCTTTCGTAGACTGAAATAAAGAGTTTTAAATGACATGTTATAAAACCCTCTTTAACAGGAATAAAGAAAATCATTTTTAATCAACATTTTTGGAAAGGTAGTTAAGAATTATATTTAAAACATTAGCTTGTGGAAAACTAAGCCAAGTAGTTCTTATTTAAAATCATTGTAACAATTTTACATGATCTTGCATCAACTCTAAGTGAAAATATTTCTGTTGTGAGCTTATCAATTATATAAATATTTTGGACATGTCAGCAGTTGCTTTAACTTCTTTTTAGTAGAATAAGACATCCAGTATTTCTTTCTTGATTTACATAAAATCTGTCAAGCTAAGTGTTCTACATATATTTATTGACGTATATCCTAAAAGAGTTTTGCATGATATTGAATAAACACAATCCTGCAAATCTGTATGCAGGAATGCATTTTTATTCATAAAGGGATATTATCCAAGGCCTTAGGTAGAAAGCTTTGTTTTGCACAATTAGATTCCAGGTTCCCTTCATGTAATCATGAACAAGAACAATACATGAAGCGAGTTTCAAACCAATGGAAATTCTTTCTGTTCTTGTTAAAATGGAAACATCTACACACACACACACACACACACACACACACTCGCATGCACACTCATATGCCACCTTGCCAACATCACAACTTCTCACTCTTGATAATATAAGATGTGGGGCTACACTTTAACATTTATGTAGGCATATGAGTTCAATATCACAGTCACATATTGTACTTGGGAGAGGACTTCATGTTTTCCTTGATAGAGTTTGCATATTATGCTTTCAAAATTGCCCTTTGAAACATTTATACTGCTTGAAACATGGTGGCTAATTGGGCTAACAATTCTTAGCTGTCAAGAGCAATTTTAGATATGGTCTCCTTTCTGTTCAATGTGTGATTATTTTAAGACTGCTTGGAGGAAAGAAGTAGACAACCCTTCATCGGGTGTATTGCAGTAAAGATCTGATTTTTCAAGAGGTCTGTTAATTGGACACATGTATAATACCTAAGGTGCAATGAAAAGATAAGACAGCAGTGAAAGCTTGCAAAGTGAATGAGTTTTCTTTATGTTCACTTGTGATTATTTTTCCGCCTCTACTTTGACTAGTGCCTCATACATTTTATCTTTCTTTAGCCTAGTCAGTATTTTTATAGCTCTCTATAGAATTTTCTCAGGAAATCCAATCTTCGTGTTCTCGATGTAAATATACTGGGAATAAAATAAACCCAACAGTGTTGTCTGTGGATAGCTGGTTAATAGGAATCTATGATAATATTTTTGAAAAGGAATTTGAATTGTATTCTTATTTAGAATGTATACTTTTCCTAGTTGTCTAAGTAAATTTTAGAAATGCTTGCTCACTATTAGTGTATATAAAATAATGTAGGAGTTTTCTTGAACTCAATTCCTTTCTGTCGACATTGACATCAACAATGTAATGTCTTGGATATTAAGATCTACAAACGAAAATTTTCTGAACAAAATGATTGAGGAAGTTCATTGAAAATTAAAAAATATGATCAAACCAAATATTGCAGAAGATAGGCAAAGTTGTGTCCTGAAGGGGCCATAAACAGATATTTGGCAAACAGTTATTCAGTAAACTAATTGAAATTGTGATAAGCATGATGTGAAAAACATGCAGGCTGTTCTGAGAGTAAGAACAGAACTCTCCCTAATTTGCTGTCAGCAAACCATGAGTCATTTTCAAAGTAATCATCATTCACTTTTATTTTTGAATAAACTTAAAAATAAGGCTGGAGTTTTTGCTAAGTTGGTTTTTAAAAGTGTAATATCTTTACTGGTTCTCAACTAGAATAATTTTCAAATTTAATAGCTAGCTAGTATTGTATAGTTCTGGTTCATAGTTTTGGGGGTTTTGTTTTTGGTATGTGCGTTTTCCTTATTCAGCAATAACATGCAGACTTGAAGTCAATTCACATTGTGTATATTCAGATTTATGTAATAAAATATTAATTTAATCAATTAAACTCCACCCATTAATAATAATACAATGTACTATTTTTAAGTGCCAATTTTATAATTTTCTGTATGTTTGTTTTTACTTTGAGGAGAAAAGACTAACTTTTTAATAGTCCTACTCTGACTCATCAGTCTAACTTTATTGTTAATAGCAAAGGTTGGAAAACAACAAAATAATAACTTCTCCTGAATTATGTCTGGGATTTAGATTCTGAGTTCATGCAAGATACTTATATTTTGAAATTTAGATGCAATGTTATATAGCTTACTCCTAACTTGATGGTCCAAAATAAACATTTATTTATATATTGTGCTTAGGGTGGGAAATGAGAATTACTGTTTTGTTCAGGCAAGTGGGAAAAAGGAATAAATACCAAAAATGTGTGTGAAATTAATTCTAAAATTTTATACATATTACTATGTTCCCTTACTGAGAAGAGTCCTAGGTTCTATGATTCCCAAACTGAATATTTACAAAATCTATAAGAAAGTATCAATAGATTTATGAATGTACATTTTCCTTTGACAAATTAAGAATAAGATTAAAATATTATCAGGTATTTCACGTGGACACATGTAACAAACTTATCAACTTTCTTAGCTTATAAAATTTTGACATCAGCACTCTGGGAAAACTGTTTTCCTAAATGTATTTTAACTCTCTTGTAACTCTTCACATATAAACTTCATATGATAATGATATGGGTATGCCAAATATTTTCACGCAGTAGTGATTAGTTAGCAAAATAGTCTCAATCTCTTTTCTATTTACAACTCCATTATTCCATTTGTAACGATGTTAACATCAAATTGTAAACATCTTCCTAATTAAACAAAATTAAATGTTTAAATTAAATATAAGCACATTCTTCATATTTTGTTCTTTGTAGTTTAATCATTCTGTATGGGAGTATCTAAGTCTCAAGCTCTAGTATCTAGGATAAATCATAAAATTAAAAGTCAAAACTGGAATCTGAAATTCAGGATGGTTTTGTTATTCATTCAAGGCATGAACTTGACAAATCACTTCCCCTTTTTGTTACCTGTTTTTCTCACCCATAAAGTGAATTTGTTGGCCTGGTTTAGTGACTTTTACTTTTCAGCAGCAGAAGCCTCTTGTCAGACAAAATCTTATGCATAGTCTCAACATGTATGAAATAGATATAATAATGGAACTTTTCTTACAGAAGCAGCAATGAGAGATGAGGGCAATGGGGTGGGATTGGGGAACACTAGAGCCCAACCCTAAATGCTGGCCCTCACCTTCCCACACAATGTAATGAATATGATTCTAGGCTACATCAAATAATGTCTCAAATTCCATGGACCACATTTTGAAAATCATGTAATTATATAAGTATTCTGTTTTTTTAATTCCAAAATAATATAATTCTCAATTGAACAAATTGAGATTTGTTAAAGCGCTGAAAATTCTATTATCTACATTAAAAGAAATAATATATTAAAGTATAAGAAGGTTTCATTCTATGCTAAGAAGGATTTGAAAGTAAAAGGCCCACATTTCATACTAAAGCCACTCACTTAAGTATCCCAGCTCTATAATACCAAATAGTCATGTCTAGGAAATGAATAAGTTGGTAAAACTTCAAATAACCCTTCAATATTCAGAAAATTGTAAAAGTCTTTTAGTTAAATTTAAATTATCTTATCCATTTTCATACTTTACTGGGGATATGAGAAAAATGAATTCGGCCAGGGGGGGGCATGTAAATTTAAAGGCAGAATGTGATTACTTTCCAGCTTTGGTTATCAGAAAGTAAACACTTCTATCAGCACACACATATACATTATTGTACTCTTACAGTCATACTGTATAGCAATAGAAAATGAGGCAGAAGAGAGCATGTTCTACAAAAGTCAATTGCTGAGGAAAAGAACAGCCTGCAGGAGACCAAATTCTTTACATGTGTCCATTTCCTTGGCCAGTTATTGAAATGGGTTTGATGGTTATGAGGTAGGAGTAATGGGTTTTCATTGTGTCTAATTTCTGATGTCCTTCATGAGCATGAATTCTCTAACAACCTAAAATTAAGGAAATGAATAAAAGCAAGCTTTTAATAATCCCAAAAGGACCCAGAGTGAAATTGTCCCAGCAGTTACCTTATATAGACTCAGTGACACAGTTCCCTTTTTTGTATTACTGAGTGCAGATCATTACTTTCCAACTGTCATGTACAGAGACCTACTTTATAACACTTCAGGGAAGTTAATGTACTAGATCTTGAAGTGTCTTTCTGGAATGTAAAGTGACTTGTAGTTTTCTTCTAGTAGCACTGTTAACTTTTGTGTCGCTTTTAGGTCCATGGGGCCGATGCATGGGAGATGAATGTGGCCCAGGAGGTATTCAGACCCGAGCTGTGTGGTGTGCTCATGTGGAAGGATGGACAACATTACATACAAACTGTAAGCAGGCTGAGAGACCCAATAACCAGCAAAATTGTTTCAAAGTTTGTGACTGGCACAAAGAGTTGTATGACTGGAGACTGGGACCATGGAATCAATGTCAGCCCGTGATTTCAAAAAGCCTGGAGAAACCCCTTGAGTGCATTAAGGGGGAAGAAGGCATTCAAGTGAGAGAAATAACGTGCATCCAGAAAGAGAAAGATATTCCTGCGGAGGATATCATTTGTGAGTACTTTGAGCCCAAGCCTCTCCTGGAGCAGGCCTGCCTCATTCCCTGCCAACAGGATTGCATTGTGTCTGAGTTTTCTGCCTGGTCAGAGTGCTCCAAGACTTGTGGCAGCGGACTCCAGCACCGGACCCGGCACGTGGTGGCCCCCCCACAGTTTGGAGGCTCTGGCTGTCCAAACCTGACAGAGTTTCAGGTGTGCCAGTCCAGTCCATGTGAAGCCGAAGAGAGCATGTATAGCCTGCATGTGGGGCCCTGGAGTACATGCTCGATGCCCCACTTAAGACAAGTAAGACAAGCAAGGAGACGAGGGAGGAATAAAGAACGGGAAAAGGACCGAGGAAAAGGGGTGAAGGATCCAGAGGCCCATGAACTTATTAAGAAGAAGAGAAATAGAAACAGACAGAATCGACAAGAGAACAAATATTGGGACATCCAGATTGGATATCAGACCAGAGAGGTTACCTGTATGAACAAGACGGGGAAAGCTGCTGATGTGAGGTAACATTTTATATTACATGTCTCCGTCAACACCATGGGCTAGAGAATACTTCAGACGTGTTGTACTAAACACTGGAATTCATATGCTCACAGCCTAGTATGTGCTACTCCCAAGTGTAACATTTTCTACTTTAAGGCATTTAAACTTTGTGGGTTTCCTGGCACTATTTCTATTTGCTCATGTTTAGGAATTATAGTACTAGAGTTAAATTCAATTTTCCTGTCAAAATCTAGAGCATGAGCGATTCCTTGTGAGATGGTACTGCTTCTTTAGGTCAACAGTGCTGTCTCTAACTGTAATGGGAAAAAAAACTTTGAAGCTGGAGTTCTGGGATTTTTGAATTTAAATACTTACTTTACTAAAAATAAGACATACTTGTAATCTCTCCATGTTTATAGCATTTCAAAATTACCCTGTGAACAAAATCTAAACAACTACCCAGGGAGCTATACCTAAAAATAATTCTCTTTTACATTTTATAAAATAGAATAACTCTCCCCAGACATGAAAGGGGGGACCAGCAGAAACTAAGGTGAGTAGATAATATTTAATCATGAGTTGCCTACTTTAGGAATTATGTAATTAATTGGCTATATTTTCTAGGCAGAAATTATTGGTCAAGTTATCTCTGAGTAAATAATGACTGTTATGAAAGACTCTCATGCGTGGTTTATTTGTTGTGAAATTATTTATTGAGGCTTATTTATTGAGGATTATCTAAAGGGTGTCATATTCTCTGGATATTCTAAATTTTGCTCTTGGATAAGCCAGACCATCTGGGAGTGGTTTCTGTGGATCATTTGCATAATTGCTTTTTCTGAAATATTTATGCAGTTATAATTTGGATGGAACTAAGAAATTATGATAACATCATTCAGAATTTTATATCATATATATTGTAGAAATGACATTGAAAATGTCATCTACTTCATCACACGTCTGTTCTCTTAATTAAAAGCACATAAGATATATTTTACTGAAATCTCAACCCTTGCTTCTAGTGAGCAGCTGGAGGTTTCCTTATGGCCCCTGGAAATCTTGTAACAGATCACATTTTCCTGTTTACTTTGGCTGTTGGGAATGTAAATAGAACTGCATGTTGTTTACTAACATTACCCTACTGGCTACATCTTTTTCTCACCCTCGTTATTTTTCTTCATTCATTCTTGTGTAGTGATTTTGCTATCTACAGATTTTGAAAGCTTATTAAAAATCTTTTTAGTGCAGAATATAAATTAAATAAATAAGTAAACGAACAACTGACTTACCTGTCTAAGTCAATAATTTCTCTCACTATACCATTGTTCTGGTCACTGTCTTTAAGATATTTGCTACTCCCTGCCCTCTTTGGACTCACACAGTTATATTTTCTCTCAGCCATATGATAATTTGCTCTTTGTCCATTCTGGTGTCATTAGTTTACTTTCTGGTCTTGCTAATAGCTGCTATTATCCTGCCTTCATTCTCCAGGTTCCTTACAACTCCTTAACTGTATTTATGTATGTGTGTGTTTGCCTCTGATTCTGCATCATGTCATGTGTGTTTTCAATTCAATCTGTTTTTCTTTTCTGACTATCCTGATTCTGCTCATTTCTCAATCTCTTTTCCTGAAGTATTACATTTATATTAGTTACTTGGCTCCCACCAAGTAATTGAATGAGCCTCCAGGGCAAGTCGAGTTGTCTCCTGCCATCACTGGTTAACATATTGTAGACATTTAATTTAATGTTGACTACTCAATTAAAAGTGTAATTAGGATAGTACCTACCCCTGCATAAAGTGTAATATATCCATTTGGTTGTTTTAAATAAGCAAATATATTTTTAAAAAACTGTGGATTATTTGTCAGGTACTTATATGCTATTAAAAATACTATATCTAACTATGCTAATGAAATGATAGTTGCATGTATATTATAACTTATTAGAGCATAGATTAAACATTATGTTAAATAAGTTTCTTAATATTTATCTTACGTAAGAATTATATATAAGAATATAGATGAATAAATATGATTAGTAAAGTTTAAGTCTTAGTAAAGAAAAGACAAAAATTAGGTAGTTTTACTTAAATTTTGCTCAAACATTATACCATATCAGTGAAGCTAATAAAATGAAGAGTATATAGATAACAGCATCAAAACACAGGGCCACAGATCATGGACTTGGTGATTAAATTTAAAGTGTTCCATATTATATCAAATTCAGAAATAATTTTATAATGTAAGAGGATAAAAAATCATTTAATAAGGCTAAAAAATCTTATTACAATAACTGAACGAATTTAGCTAATTAAACCTAAGAATATTGGGGACGTAGTTTATAGGCAAACAAAAATAATTTTAGCAGAACCTGATAGAACTTCCAAGTTAAAGAAGATAGATTTGCCCTGCTTTCTGTTTTCTAAGACTGAAATTAATAAGAATGAAAAACCCAAATAAAAGTCCATTCTTTTAGGGTAATAGAAAACAGTCACAACCCCAAACCACAATTGACAGAGAACACTTGGGGGAATGTAGTAAAATCGGATGTAACTGAGAGAGGAAACAGAGCGGCATTATGTCTTTGCAGCTTTCTTGAACTCGAAATCTCTGAGTAGCCTGAATTTTCTGAGGGACCGACCCAATGACATTACCTTAGTATGGCTTGGTCTATGTTAATGGAAAGGCTGCTGAAGCATCTTTGATTTCTGTTTGAAAACAGAAAGGCATTATTGGCAGGACTGAACTAGGAAACTCACTATTGCTGTCAGTAAAAGACTATCAGTTTGATGGGCTGAGGGATTAAAGTTTTGATGAGCAATGGAAGTGAATTCTAAATCACTACACACACACCATCTACACAGTGGGCTTCCCTGTGAACCATTGAGTTTCAGCTAAGTGTTGGTATGAAAGTACGGGCAAAGAATTCTCCAAGAAACTAAAGATAGTAAAGGAAGTATGGATTTTTATGAACCAAAAACAAAGAATTTCCAGTATTCAAAGAAGAGTTGAATGAGCTTAAAAGTGATTTGGTAGAGCTCACAAAAGACACGAAGGAGAATTACAAAACAAGAAAAGAAATAAAATTCTCATTAGAATAAACAACAAGTGAGAAACTATTCTGTGATAAGAAGAGTCAACAATATAGAGAACAATTTGAAAACAGGTAAACTGTAGTTTTTAAAAAGGATGATGGATATGGAAACAAAGGAGATCACTATATGAAATTCTGATATTACTGAAGATAGGACCAGAAAAATTAGAATAGACAAAGCAAAAACACAAAGATATATAAAAGACTTTCCTGAAATTAAGGAAGACTTTAATTCACAGATTGAAATTGCACAGGGCCAGTATTCTGCTAGAAGAGGCTGAAATAGTGTCCTATGGAAGAATTGACGTAGAACAATTTTTATATAGATAGATATACATAGAGACATCAAATTGAAAGCCAGAACAATACTCATTTCTCAAACACTAGAAAAATTTTCTTTAAAGTTAAAAATAATACATGACAGCACATTATCTCCACTGTTAGTTTACAATGATCTGTAAGTACTAGCTAGTGTAGTTGAAAGGAGAAAGAAATGAAAATTGAAAAGCAGATAGCAAAGTTAAGATTTTTTTCCAAATATTATTGAAAACTCAAGATAATCAATTAAGAATATATTATAGTCTATGGCCATGCCACCCTGAACAAGCCCAATCCCTTCTGATCTCAGAAGCTAAGCAGGGTCAGGCTTCGTTAGTACTTGGATGGGAGACCACCTAGGAAGACCAGGTGCTATAAGCGTAAAAAATTAAAAAAAAAAAATAAGGGATTGTAAACTGACAAGGTCCTTGCAATCTGTGAGGTCACCCAAGGGTTGCCTCACCCAAAAAAATAAAAAAAAATAAAGTAAAATAAATAATAACAATATATTATAAACAGTAAGGTAACTCAATAGTGTGGATGGACACAAGGATAATACCCCAAGTATAATATATTCCCTGAAGGCAAACAATTTGCTCAACATTATGATGGAAAAAAAGATTACAATATTTTATTTACACTAGTAAAAAAAAATCTGAAATAAGCCTAACTATAGAAGTTCTGCACATAATACTAGACTTGGAAAAGTAAAAAGTAAATATGTGTACATCAAGTTAATATACCAATTGTTCCTACATTGTTCCTGTAAAATTACCAAGGGAAAAATAAGTACATAATACAAGCCATGAAAATTCTAAAAAATAAAAGGAAAAGGAAAAGACTAATGTCACAAGAAAATTAAATTCACTAATTTCATGAATAATAATAACAATTTTATGTTAGTGCATGAATAATCAGATCTAACAAATAGATTCTAGAAAAAAAGATCCCCAAAACCTTAAAATACATTTCCAATTGTGAAGGGGCCTTTTCACTTTTGGGGAAAATTAACTTGTTTGTGTTTATGGGGCAATTGCTTTGTCATGTACAGGAATAATAAGAAAAAAAATGGCATCACTTTGTCATTTGTTATACCAGAACAAGTCTAGGTGTCATTCAGTACTTAAAAATGTTTTCTTTTTAAATACTAGAAGAAAAGATAGAATGTTTAAAGTCTTAAAATAGGGAAGGACACATTAGACCGCAGTTTGCAGAGATCATACAGGAAAAGACTGATATATTTGATCATATTTTTTAAGGAAAATTTTCCCAGGAAAAATATTCACAAGGTTAAACCCAAGTAGCAAACTGAGAAAAAACAATATTTGCAATACATATAATTGACAAAGAATTAATTTTCTCAGTACATAAAGAACTCTTACAAGTCATTAAGAAAAAGGACCAAAATCTAATATAAAAATCAGCAAAAGTTTAAGAGAATGAAAAGACAAGTATTTGCAAAAGATACATCTGATGAAGGGCTATTACCCAAAATATACAAAGAACTTTTAAAAAAAGACAAACAGCTCAATTGAAAAATGAACCAAAGACTTTGACATTTCACCAAAGAAGATATACAAATTACAAATAAGCATATGAAAAGATATTCCCCATCATATGTCATCAGGGAAATGCAAATTAAAACAAAAATGAGATATCACCAAATACCTATTAGAATGGCCAAAATCCAGGACAAAGACAACACTACATGCTGGTGAGGATGTGGAACAATAGGAACTCTCCTACATTGCTGGTGGGAATGCAATATGGTGCAGCCACTTTGAAAGACAGTTTGGCTGTTTCTTTCAAAGCTAAACATACTCTTACCATCTGATCCAGCAATCACGCTCCTTGATATTTACCCAAAGGACTTGAAAAACATGTCCACACAAAAATCTATGCATGGTTGTTTATTATAGCCTTATTCATAACTGCCAAAACTTGGAGGCAACCAACATATCCTTCAGTAGGTGAATAGATAAATAAATACTGATGCACACGGATGATGGAATGTTATTCAGTGCTAGAAACAAATTAGCTCTCAAGCTATTAAAAGACATGGAGGAAACTTAAATGCATATTACTAAGTAAAAGAAACCAATCTGAAAAAGCTACATACTATATGATTCCAATTACATGACATTCTGGAAAAGACAAACTATGGAGACAATAAAAAGGTGAGTATTGCCAGGGTTTAGGAGGGAGAGATAAATAGGGGGAGCACAGAGGATTTTTAGGACAGTGAAAATACTCTATATGAGATTATAACGCTGGATATATGGTATCATACTTTTGTTCAGATCCATAGAACGTCCATAACAAAGAGTGAATTATAATGTCAACTATGGACTTTGAGTGATTATGGCATATGAATGTAGATTTATCCTTAGTAAAAAAAATGTGTCCTTCTCATGGATAATGCTGACAATGGGGAGCCTATGCATGTGTCTGGGCAGGGGGGATATGGGAAATCTCCATATCTTCCTCTCACTTTTGTTATAAACCTACGACTTCTCTAAATTTTTTTAAAGTCATAGTAAAAAATCTGGGTAAAACATGAAGGGGAGAATAGTCTAGCAACCTCTAGGAATACTGACATATTGGAGCATTTTTCTATCATTTTATTATCAGTTTTATTTTACCTTTTATATCTCTCTATATATTCAGCCTTAGATTTCAGATAGTAATGGATAATACTCAAGTGGCTTTCTGATTTTTTCCTAAACTCATGTTTTTCTGACATACTATTTCAACTTCAAAATTAAATCTGTTAAGCATAAAATTGTATTACTTCTCAACAAAGTCAATCTCTTTATGCCTGATTCCTGTTTCATCTTAGAATACTAGTTGTTAACTACTCCATTCTATTTTAGGATTGCTTTCTAGAATGGAGATATAAAAGTTGAATGTAAAACTACTAGCTTTACAACAGTTTGAAAACTTTCTGAATCAATAAAAGAAAAACTTAAGTAATGGATGAATAGGGGAAATGAGCACCAAATAAGAACAGGGAAACCTATGCATTCATGGCTACACAATGTTGGAGAAGTCATTTAAATGTTCAGGGACTCAATATTCCCACCCATAAACCGCAGGTGGATGGAGAAGGGCAGTGATGTTCAAGAGAAGGGTGAAGCAGAGAAATCTCTAAAAACCTTCCAATGAACCCTGGACAAAAAACAGACATAAAATTATGGATATAAAATCCTAGATATCTTTCATGACAGAAAGTTCATTATTTTTCAACATGTTCCACAAATCAATTCATACTGAAACATGAGACACATTTGTACATAGCGTATATAGAATAAGACAGCTCTCAGTAGTCTTGAAAGTAACTTCAAGGTTTGCACGCAGTGCATGTGCTGCATGGCTTCTGAGGGCCCATTTCCACATTATGACTTTGTGAATCAGTGAAATTGCAAATCTAATTCTAACCTTACCAAAAAAGAAGGGAGTAAATTGCCTACTATTTAAAGTAATACTGACTACTTTTAGGTTACTCAGAATCCATTTATAAAATTACTTCTCATGAATAAATAGTAGGCTTTTAGATTTAAAAACTTTCTGTAATACCCAAAGTGTCAATTTACCTGCCAAGACACTCATCATCATTTCTTTATGAGCTTGCCTCAGCTGCATGCTGGCAATATCTGACAAAAAAAAAAAAAAAAAAAGAATCAATATGCCACAATCTTTTGTGGATAGTATGTAGCTGACAAGAGAATTTTTACTTGTCTCAACATGTAGAGCTAACTGGGCAGATTCCCTTAGAGAGCTATTCTCAACCCTTTCCAGATCCAGCTTTTATACCTGGAGGCTGATCTCTGATTATTAATAATTAATAACAATAATTAATAATAATAACAGTAATAAGGCTTTCTAGTTCTCTTTCTGTTGGTTAGATTCTACCTATGGGAGGCAGCAGAATATCAGAAGATGGAAAGAGGGAATTAGGGGGTGTTTCTTTCAATCTGCTTGGACTGGCAGTGGCTGCATTCTTCTAACAAAAGGCCCCTATCCAGCAGCCTTCGCCTACCGCTCTAGGTCCATCTCAGGTAAATTCCTTTCTCTTGGCCGCTTTATCACACTGTAGGGTGATCCCACAGTTGCTAGCCCCAGGTTTCTTCACCATCCCTTGATGATTTCTCTTAACACTGCCCACGCTTTTAGTAATCCTTTCATTAACAATTCTGATTTTGAGTTTGCAATTTGTTTTCTGCTAACCCTGATAAATATAATTGATGTATACTAGAGTACAGTATTAGAGCCAAGGAACTACTTCTATGTCATTGCTGGTTTACTTAGCTAATTAATTAACTCAGTATTTCTTAATTTACTTTTTTTTTGTTCAAAAAGTACAAGACATCGAGACTTTCTGGTCTATTCTGTTTGTACATCTTGAAACCACTAACCTATTTAGTTATGACTATCAATTAGGCGGAATTGATGGCAGTAAACTAGAGTAACACTGTCAATATATACTTATAAACTTCTATCAAATTCGGAAATGTCAATGTGGCCACCAAGATCACTTCCCACATCCTAAGGAACAATTGTCTCCTTATCATGCTTAGGATATCTTCACCTCTCCTACACCCCTCTCTTTCACTTCTTAGGAGTATTTTTTAATTTTAGTTACGATCCTATCATGGGACAACTGAACAAAAGAGAGCTCTTAGGTAGCATTTAAAACATGTTTAAATTAGAGGAAAGCGTTTAGGACCAGGGACTAACCTTAAGCCACATTGTAGATATTACTGCCTAATCCTCCCTCACAATAAACTTTAAAGTCAATTTCGGTTCCCTCACTTTCCCTCAGAGCCTTATTAATATTTTCCATTCGATTGTTCTAAGTTTAGCTTTCTTCCTTGAGCTGGTGTGACAACAAGTTTCCTTGAGAAACTTCCCTGAGCTGGCACTTTCTGGAGCAGCCTGGCCACTGAGTGGAGCCGTGACCTTGGCAGCTGCTGTGATCTTACCCATTGTTCTCATTTATTTGCTGGAATTGCTGTATGTGAGTAGTATTGAGTCTCCCTCTGACCGGAATGTAACAAGAAGGGTTTTTAAATGAGAGGAAATACGTTCAAAAGGGAAAAAAAAAATCCACATAGGATAATGAATTTAATAAATCATTAATGCGCTATTTGTAGAAACTAATCAAGAAATGCTCACTTTTGTAGAGTCTACTAACATTTGTGTTAGTAATTTTATGTATTTTATGTTATTTCCTCCTTAAAATTGTTGCTTATATATTGGGAATTATTTTAGGCCTCTACTCACCCTTTCACCTTCCTATGTTCTTTATTTCTCTAATCGTGTATCATTTTATTACAGAATGTTTATTTAGCTTTTTCTCAGAAGTTTCTTTGACAGATATTTTTTCTCTATTTAGTACAATTATGTGGTCATCAATACTAGATTTTAGAAGTATGTAGTCATGGAAAATTTGCTTGAGTAGTATTTACCAGGATAGCAACTGAATTTTAAATAAAATAACTGTGCTGTGCTTAATATAAGAAGCCATTATACTGAAAAGATCTTGGGATACTGGTACAATCATGTGTAGTATAGAGTACTGGAACAAACAAAGCAGGTTTTGGGTAAAGAAAAATAAATTATGCCCACTGATTGTCAAGATTACATTAATTCTTCTCTATGGTTTTACAAAAAAAAATAAAGTTTTCAAAAAGCTGCTAATAGATTTGTCAGACCACAAATTGACATATATATGAATATATATATATATATGAATATATATATATATGTACTCCTGTTGATATATGGATAAGAATAGAGATAGTAAAAGAGATATATAGTCTAATTCAAGAATAATAACTATGAATTTGTCAGGAATTATTTTTAATGGTATAAAATTGGAGTACTTTTAGATTTCACACAAGGCATGGCATTTTGATACATTTTGGACTTCATGCAGGTTTTCGAAATTTTTTAAATGAAAGATGCAGTTCTTTGATAGGTTTTAATCTATCAAGGATCCCATATAGTGAAAAAAAAAAAAAGAGCAAGAATATAATAGATACCATATAGTTCCAGCTCAATGTAAAACTTTGTTCCTGTTCTTGCTATCTTTCATTTTATGCATTAGAGTCAGGAGAGAAAAATAAAAAGTGGAAAAAATAAGTAAAAATACCTTAAATTGCCGTAACTTTATACAGACCCAGATATTATGTGTCCTTAATGTGTTGTATAATTTATACTTCATGGCTGGTAAAAAATACTTGGTGAAAGGTTAAATCTAAGATAAAATGGCCAAAATTTTCAAGAGAAAACTGCATCTGTATTGACTAGAGTAATTTGATAAGGCAATAGAATTTTACTAAGTTCCCCCCAAATGGATTGCATTTACCTAAGTGTGGGATGATGGGGAAAATGAGCATTCCAAGGCAAACTTTTTTTTTTTTTTTTTCAATCTGAGCATAGGAACGGGCAGGTTATCTGTAGAGGGCAGTTAAGAAACTGATGTTACTCTAATTAAAGGAGCACATATATAGTAGTGAATGATTTTAGAAAGAAAGCCTGAAAACCTTAAGCGGAGAAATTTGGGGGGAGTTTTCCAATAAGCAGGGACAAAATTATGTTCATAAACAGGAATGGCATGCAGAAGAGTTAGATTTCGACTGCCAGGGCTTAGGTCATCTTTATAATCCAAGAATGGAGTAAGGAATGCCTGCATCAGCATGTCAGCACTGGGGATTTTGAGGTCAAACAGACAATACAAGATCAATTTAAGAGGAAATTCAATTTTGGCAATTTCCATTCAACAGTTTGTGTCTTCTGATCTCTGCCTGGCATGAGCCTCCAATTTCCAGAACAATGACAAATAAGTGACAAAATGCTAGGATGGTCGGGTTAGCTAAAACGGGACACTGGTAAGTAGTAGAAAGAGGACTGGAATTTGCCTTTCCTATTCTGATGATCAATTATTTCATGAAGCTAATCTCTAGCTGTGCCTGTTGATAACTTTTCACGATGATAACTAAGGTTTTACTCTGTTGTTTGTTAAACATGTCTACATATATCACTTTTGATCCTTAAAATTATATGTGCTAGCCAAACTCTACACTGCCCAGGTTTTACCCTTCCAAAAAGGAAGAAAAAGGAATGTGAAAGTGGATCCTTTTTAATAATCACTTCATTCTTCTCATTCCCCACCACCCCCATATTTATTTACTTTCTCTAATCCAGAAATGAAATAAAAAATAGGAAAACTGTCAAAAGATATGGCTTAGCTTTTTTTTTTCTTTTAGATAACTAATATGAAAGAAGGTCTTCTAATCAAAGCATAGTAAACAATGCAGAATAGTGGTAGATAGGAAAAAGCCCCAACGAGCAGGAGGGAAGAGAGGCTCTTGAGGCACAAAATTTAGGGAGAGACTCACCCCCAGCATCAGGCCAGTGCCTCCTTCAGTTTTACACTCTAGGCACTTCTTAGCCTGACCCTACTCTAACCCTGGGTGAGAAATGGGAGTGAGCTGGCTGATAGGCTGAGGAATCTCACATTCTGTTTCTCCAAAAGCTGTTCATCATCTGTATCTGTATAGTTATTCAACAGCTATTTAATGAGCACCTATTATGTGCTTAATATTTCATTTGAAACATAAATTTTAATAACACTGACCTCTATGATCCCTACCTTCTAATTTAGATATTCTATGAATTTAGTAATATTTTAGGAAGCTGCAAGGCCCCGGGGGGGTGGTAGTTTGAACAGGTGTAAAATCATTAATTACTTTTTCTTCAAGCCTAAGTGTCTCCCTTTGTGGGAGTCCTTTCCACTCTCTGCCTTTATTTTCTAGAAGTAAGTAGATATATGTAAAGCCTTTCAAATGGTACCTATGCTATGGCCTGGCCTTTTGGAATTTCTCTACTCAGTCTAAATTTCACCTAGCTTTTATTTTGTTCCACTATGGTTATTGGTTATTTAACCTAACAAAATAATTCATACAGTATATTCATGTTAATAACACATGGCTTGTCACAGTGTCATTCAAGAGAAATATTGAGTGCAACAATTTTAGTTATTCAAGGAAGTTAAGACAGATAAGTTAAGGTAGTTGAGTCCCTGGTGGCCCTTTTAAAGGCACTTCCTTTCACTTTCGAGTAGTCTGAGAAGAGGATATAGTGTCCTCATCTGCTAAGAGCTTAGAAACTAAGTCATACTAGACACTAGAGCAATGTTATGCAATCGATGTATTAGAACACCAGAATCAGACTCAGGCAGCCTGATTCAAGTCAGAACTCTACCATTGCTTTCTTAATTCCAAAATGGAGATAATATTTCTACATTATGTATGTGTATCTTCACAATTATTGTGAAGATAGAAAAAAGTAATACGTGTAAAATTGCTGTGTAAATTTAGGATGGCTGAGCAAAAGTGAATTTTTATTAATAATAAAGAATGACTAAAATAATTAGATGGTTAAGATAATCGAAAACAAAAGGAGAAACGATGAGACATAACTCTTACCTTCTTAGGTTCTTTAAATGTCTCTCAAAGGGGTAGATTTATACTTCATAGGAAGAAAGAAACCATTGTATGTGTGATTTTACAAATGAAAATGAACACCTTAATATGTACCTTAATATGGTAAGATAAAACAGTATTAAGAAGATATGTGTTTACTTCATAAGTATACACATTTTACTACGGTTCTGTCTTTCTGCTAAGCTCACAGAATCTCGAGTTCTATTTACACTAGCGAGAAAAACTATTTTAAATTCTAGAAGCATTCAAAATCTTGTCAATATGATGTTATTTTTAGCTACATACTACTAAACACAAAATAAAATTCTCTTTGTATAAAAGTTATACAATTATGATAAAGATATTGTTTTAAATTGTCACATGATTTGTGATATTCAACAAATTAAATACAAATATGTAACAGCCAATGCCATTGAAATAAATATTAGAAATTAATAATAGAAATAAATCATAGAAATTTCCATTGTGAAAAAATTACTGCATCACAGATTTTCATTGCAAAATCATTTATTAACTTAGTATTTCTAAATTATTTCATCCTTATCTATTTTCTAACTTGTAAGACACTGCATTCAAAATAAAGCTGGATACAAAGAAACTTTGTTTATAAATTTGTATATTTAAGTGCCAAGGGTTTATATCTGTAACCACCCCTCCATAAAAACAGAATTCTGTGACTTAGTTCAGAACAATGTAGGAGTTTTTTTTATGTAATAAAGAAAATAAAGAAAGAAATATAAGGTGAATCAAATCTGTAATTAAAAAGTAAAAATATGAAAATGAAGATTGTGTTAGAAATTATGAAGAAATTATTATTAAGAGTATGTCATAATTATAAACATATAAAGTTTATCTTTATATGAATCAAAACTAGTTTTAATTGAATTTGTCATGATTTGAATGATACAGTGTTGAGAGAAACAGATAATGAATCATGTCATGTCATGTTAATTTTGACAACTATAAGTCAGACTAGGAAACGCTGGGAAATCATCATGAATAATGCATATGCTCTTCTGTGTCATCTTAATTTTAGACTTGCAAATTTGATTTCTGAAACTGTTTGCATTTGAACAACCAAAGCAGGGTGTTGTGAAATAAATCAGCTTGAAAGAAAACATTATTAAATGTGATTTGTGGAGTTTCTTGGTAAGAGCGCACTGGTGACATATTTTTGCATAGTTTCATTTTACTTCCTACTTTCATTATGAAGCTGACAATCTGGAACCCAGGGGAGCCAGAAGAACAAGTGAAGCGGAGAATGAGTTGGGAGTGGAGGCAGTTGTCCTATATTATTCTGCACTGACCATCTCTATTAGAAAGGACCATATTGGCAATGTCAGTTTTTAAAGGAAATTCGTGTATGTCTTTATATGTGTAATCTCCTTATAAATATTGTATTTATTATTTCGTTAGTATACAAATGCATGATAGTACTTCTGCATGTAAATCAAATGAATTAATCTAGGACAGGAACATCAGTGCCATAGGTGTATCGCTGGTTAAAAAATAAGTTCTGGTGAATTTGTTCTAGAAAATTTATAAAAGACAAAATGGATAAAATATTTTAGAATTCTAAAATATGCTTTAAAAATACTAATAATGCATCATACTTCAGTAAAACAAAATGATTGTTGAACAGTCATTGGAATTACAACTTTCCGGTATTTGTAGAAAAAAGGCATAAAGAATAAAATGGTTAATTATTTAAATACCTAGTTTTCATTGAGAAAGGTTATCACATAACTGATCAGATGTTTGTTAACTGCATGGTTTGCCATTACCAACTTACTCTCTGGATCTGAGAGAGAAGTAAGAGACTAGAGCCTTGCTCTAATTTAGAGATGATCAGTAACTGATAGAGACAAGTGTATCAGCAATTTCCAGTTATACAAAAGTGGAAATAATGTGAGATAGGCACAGATAGGATGATTACAAGATTGTCCCAATGTTCTGAGAAAACATCAGAATTTCAATTATATAATCAGAGAAGATCATAAATACTGAAACTGATTCACATATTAAGATCACTTGATATTCATATTTCTTTGTGCCTTTCTCCATATTGCCTATCATCTTAAAAGTACAGAAGCGAAAGAAACTGTTTTTTATTCATGTGGCTATTTTAAATTAAAAATTCAGGTAAGACTCATAAACCATATCAAGATTTATTTTTTGAAAGTTATTTATGACTAGATATGGCTGCAGAGATTATAGTTGAATCACTTATGAGCATTTGTTGCAGTCATTAGTATTAAAAATTACATTAAAATTTGTATCTGAAAGCTTTGAAAATCCAATATATTTCAGTAACAATAAATGAACCAGTTTTTTAAATTTCTTGATCATATTTCTGCACTTTGTGTCCTCTAGCTTACATATAAATATTGCATAATATAATTATTTTAAAAAAACATTTATATTTATTACTCTTTATACACAATGGAAATAGGTTTATTTTTCTGTTCATATAAATAATACATATCTTTAAGCTGAGATTATATTAAAATATAAAGAAAAAGTAAAAGCCACATAGAGTTCAACCACACTAAAATAACCATTATTAATATTTTGGTGGTTATGCATCATTATGTATCTATATCATATAATTTTACATAAATTTGATTATATCATGCTAAATGTGTTATCTTCTTACTTGCGTCATGTTAGCACACATAAAGCACATCTTAAGTTATAAGTTATGTTAACAAGCTGTATTCATATGAACCTATACATATTGGTTATACATATACATGTATGCATACAACAAACATTTGCCCAGTTTTAAAAATGGATTATATTCTACACATTTTTCTGCATGTCGTTTTTTTGCTAAATGGAACCTCATGAAAACTCTTCCAATTTGTGCACAATAGCTCTAATCCATTCTTCTTAAATTCTTAAATTCCCTATCGTGTTGATGGGGGTTTACTATATTTCTGGTTGTGGCTACCAGGAACCAGCCTGCAATAAATATCTTCATATATATGCTTATGTGAACTGGTATTTTTATTTCTATAGTGTATATTCCCAGGTGTGGGATTGCTGATTAAATTTAATTTTAGAAGATATTTCTAGATCCTTTCCAAAACGGTGGTCAACACTTAACAATTTCATTAGCAATGTTTAAGAGTAACCTTTCCCTGTCTTTTCTCTGAACAAAAGCTCTTAATTGTTGCCAGTCTCATGCATATCAAGTGATTTTACATTGTTACTTGAATTTTCATTTCTCTGGGTAGTGAGCCTGAACGTTTTATCATTTGTATACAGCTCTCTGAGTTTCCTCTTCCATGCATCTATATATATAATGAACAAAAGATGAGTATTTTTCTCTTCTGTCTCTGTTTTTCTTACTAATTTATAAAAGCTCATGTTATTTTATAGTAATCAAATCTTTGTAATATTCACTTACAGTTTTTAAATTTATCGTTAATCTACTGACTATTAGAAGTTCTAAATTTTTAAACATCTGACATGTCTTTCTTTTTATTACAGCTTCTGCATTTTCAGTTGAGATTAAGGTGGTCTTCCTAGACATAGATTACAAATTTGGTCTCCTAAACTTTCTCAAAAGATTTATATTGTGTTTTTATAATTTTAAATTTACATCTTTTCTTTTTGGACTTTATTTTGGGTATGTGTAAGTCAGGGCTTCAGTTATTTCTTTACTTTGGATATCTTGCACCATTTTAAATAGGTCATATCTTCCTCATTTATTTGAACTATTGCTATCTCAGAGTTTATAGAATCTAATTCTGAATTCTCATCTGACTGATGCATTTGTTTTATCCTGTACTATACCACATAGGTTTTTCTACAGCAAACGTATAACACATTTTGCTGTATTCTAAATGGTAAGTGCTCCTCTTTCTGTTCTCCTTTTTCATGGTTTTCTAGCTGTTGTAACACAGGTCTTTATATCTAATTGTAAGACAAACCATGTCGTGATTTTAACTGAGATAATTTATAACTAAATGTAACTATGGATACCATCAAGACTGTATGATAGTTTTCTGTTTCTTCTTCTCTTGTATTGTGTCATGTTTTTAAATAATATAATTTTTATATAGATCCTGGATATTTTTTGCTGCATTTATTCCTATTTTACAAGTGATCTTTTCTTGCTAATATAAATAGTGTTTAACATTTCTGAGTCTTGGTGCTTATTACAAGGGTAAAACTATTGATTTGTATATATTTCACATATCCATCTGCCATCCGCATTGCCAATTCTCTTTTTAATTCCAAAAAGTTTTTATTAGAGTCTCGACTCTACCACTTTTCAGAGTATATTATGATAGCATTAACAAAAGAAATTTCTCAACTTTTCCAATGCTTATGTCAATTTTTTCATTTGCATCATAGTTTTACTTGCCTGAACAAAGCAGTTTCAACTTTTTTTTTCCAAATACAGTTGACATTCAATATTATTTTATGTTAGTTACAGGTGAACAGCGTAGTGGTTGGACATTTATATAACTTATGAAGTGATTCCACTGATTAGTCTAGTACTCATTTAATACCATACATAGTTATTACAATATTATTGTCTGTATTTTCTATGCTATATTTTACATCCCCATGATTATTTTGTAACTACCAATTTTTACTTCTTAATCTCATCACCTTTTCACGTAGCTTCACAACCCCCCTCCCATCTGGCAACCATCAGTTTGTTCTCTGTATCTTTGAGTCTGTTTCTGTTTTGTTTATTTTGTTCTTTAGGTTCCACAAATAAGTAAGATCATATATACAATAGAATATTACTCGGCCATAAAAAGAATGCAGTCTTACCATTTATGACAACATGGATGGACCTAGAGGGTATTATGCTAAGTGAAATAAGTCAGGCAAAGGCAAATACCATATGAAATAATTATTTTTAATTATTAGTACAGAAAATATGTGATAAAAATTAAATCATGTAATAGTAATATAGTATTTGAGTTTTCTTTTATCTTCAGAAGTTCTGTAAATAGTTAGGAAATCTCGAATTTATTCTATGTTCTGGATTGAGATTAATCTATTATAAAAATAATTCAAGGTGGGAGGCTTTATAAGATGGACTGTGTTATGGAATCTACACAAATCGAATCCTGTTTAAGGAAGTACAAAGTGTTACTAGAGTTCCTGTTCTGTTAATTCCCTCTGGAACCCAAAGCTGGCAATAAGATCCATGGTCTTCAAATACAACAATATATTCTTCCTTTCCGATTGCTAATTGAAAAGAGACTCTTGATAATGGCGATTTTCAATTAACTCTAGATCTCTTAAATAGCCTATTACTTAAACAAGAATAAGTTAAGCATTGAAACAAAACATTGTGTTTAATTTTCCCTTATCCTAGTTCACTTCCTAATTAGACCAGACGGTAATATATAACTAAGGGTATTTAATGAAACAACAAAAAAATTAGTGATTGTTGATAATATGTGATAGTGTGAAGTATTGATGTCATTTGCTAATAATAAAAATGTTAGAAATTTATCTGTTTCAGATCTCTGTTAACATTTATATTATATAATTATAATCCGTCTGCTTCCAATAAGGATTTTGGGGTGGCTTATAATAAAAAAGTTAAATAAATGAACAAAAAAAGTAAATGTAATATATTGAAAAAGCAGAAGGAAGATATATGAAGTTTTAAAATCACATTTGGAGGTTGGCTATAGCAATCGAAAACAAAAGTTAGACTAGTAGAAAAAAATAAAACATAGTTTGTGTTTTAAATTGTGTGTGTGTGTGTGTGTGTGTGTGTTGTGCATATACAAGTTTCTTCTGTCAGCTACTGGTAAATGTGGAGAGCACAAGTCTGTATAATCATTCTATAAAGCTATTCAAGAGGGATCAAAGTCTTATGGACTAGGTAGAAAGTTTCTTTTGGCTAGAGGAAATTGTGGGTTCATAGAATGCATTGCCTAGATATATCTGCATAAACTTATGGTTATTTTGCAAAGCACTACTCTGTCATCACTGTGAGATTCTAAAAATATTGTTTGTGTTCTTTTTTATGAGTCTTCTTGAAGAATAAGATAATAACCTTAAAAATAAAAATATTAATTGAATTATTGTTTTAGAAAATAAAAATCAATAACCAGTGAGAATTTACAGCCTTCTTCTGCTCTTTTCACTGTTTAATGTTTTCCCCTTTGCCTTTCTTCTCTAAGAAGAAAAAAGAAAAATGCTGCAGGGTTATATACTCTCATGAAAAGCAATCAGAGCAACAGAAAAACTAGGCTTTTTAGGATTAACTGAATAAGAGAATTAACAATTTAAGCAGTGCATAATTTGTTAATCCACATTTTCTGGATTCTCTTTAATGTGTAAGAAAAATTGAGAAAAGACCAATATTTCAACTTTGGCTATGCTTCTTAAATTTTACATTATTCTCGGTTAGGATAAAGCAATGCCCTCCAAAATGTTTTTCTGCCTCACTAGATAGCTTTTGATCAATACTGTCAGACGCATTGTTATGACAAGACATGTGCCTTACTGGTGTTCCCACACGTGCGTGTCCTCTTGTCCTGATTTTATTATATTTCCAACTTACTGGGAGGAGAAAGGTGAAATCAGAACACTGTCCATTTTCCTCTTAAAAGCAGAGAAATTGAGATCTGTGATACTGTGATGAAGAAAGGAGTAGCAAATTGTTAAAAGTTACTGAGACCAGTAATGTGCCCACACTGGTGCAGAGATACGTATAAAAATTAAGTTGGAAAAAAAAAAATAAGGGATTAAAAGTTTCTGTGTTTAAAGTTTTATTGTGTCACAGAGGAAGTATGTAATCAGTGGGCGAAATTGAAAATTTATTCAATAAATAGCACTGCAGTATTAGTAATATACAAGAGTTTAGAGACAGAGAATTATTTTTTTAAAATAAATTTAGGGCCCTACTGTACACAGTACAACAAAATGAATACTAGTGATATAGTTTTTAAATGTTAAATAGTGGAAGAGAATAGAAGAAAACAAATAAATATCTAATTTGTGGATGGATTTGCCCCATTAAAGTAATTAAAATAATGGAGGAAATCACAGAGGTCACAATTAGATAATGTGGTGGATGAAATACATTGTGTGAGACCAGACAAATCTGGATTAAATCGATGTTCTTCCACTTATTTTAGACAGACTATATTTACTATAATTACACATTACAATTAGAAACTGGCAACTAAAAGGTGGCCAAAAGAAAAATATGTACTCTTGGGCTAAAGAGGAAATCAAGCTAAAAAAAAAAAAAAAATGAAAGCCATTTATAAATTATAGGAAATGAGTACACTGTATATGAAAATATGTATTTGGCCAAAGCAATAATTACAGACTTAAGAGAATTTATTAGAAAATTAGTATACTAGTCAGTGTTTTATCTGCAGATAATGGAGTCCACAACAGCTAGTTTAAAAGCGGAAAGGGGTTTATTAGTGACAATAGGCAGAGTGCAGAATTCCTGGGAGAGACAGGGAAACAAGCTTGGATGCTACATAGCCAAAAGCAGTACAGCTGGGAGAATTACCCAGTACCGCCGTATGACAGCTCCAGCAGAGGTCCCATGCCTCTACTCACTACTCAGTATCCCTCAAGACAAAAACTGCAAGACAAAAGCAGCCATGCTACCCTGAACAAGCCCGATCCTGTCTGATCTCAGAAGCTAAGCAGGGTCGGGCCTGGTTAGTACTTGGATATGAACCACCTAGGAAGAGCAGGTGCTATAGGCATAAAAAAATAATAATAATAATAAAAATAAGGGATTGTAAGCTGACAAGGTCCTTGCAATCTGTGAGGTCAACCAAGAGTTGCTTCACCTAAAAAAATGAAATAAAAGATAAAAATAAAAAGAAGCTGCATTCTAGATGGTGAAGAATAGCCAAACACCTGTTACTGCTTTGTCACTGTTCTGTCACTGTTTGCCTCCATTTAGGATGATCACATCCCATAAATTGCATGTAGTTGTATTCTTATCCCTTCCAAGTTGCATACATTTGCATTTGCCTTACAAAATCTAGTGCACATGTGTAACTCAAGCTGCAAGGGAGCCAGAGATATGTGGCCCTCATCTTTCCAGCCTCTATGTACAAAAAAGACTTGCTCCATGGAGATTAGAGTAGAGTTGAATAGTCTGTGATTTTTGCTATGATCGGGCCCCTCCTTTGGACACTCAATATTTACAATACTTTGGTTTTGTTGTAATATATCAAATATCATAGTAAACACATGCTATTGAAATTGCACTATCCCTTTATAAAGGAAAATATATTCACCTTCTCCCCAAAGTTTCATTAGTCACCCAATTCCATCCCTTGATCATAGTTCAGCTATAATCCAAAATCAATCTATCTATCTATATATCTGTTTATCTATCATCTACCAATGATATTATCCACTTAGAGCATGCCTTATATAAAAAATAATGGAGAATAAGGAGAAAAAAATAATATTATAAATGAATACATAGATACATAATAAAGCAAGAAAGAAATGCTAGCATAGTCTTGGTTTATGTAATTGGTTTTAAGGCCATAGCTGTGAAATGTAACTTAGTTCTTTCAGTGTATATTCAATTTTCTTTTTGCCTTTAGCTAGATTTGCAGCTGTTCAGGAACCGTTATCTAGTCGACTGACTCCAAGCATCAGTGTCCTATTGGTTTGAGCTTGATATATCTGCCTTCATAACACTAGACATTGTAGTATCAGGAGGCACCTTTATTCTGAAACAGAAACTTGATTTGTTTATGTAGATCAGGACCAATCACCACAGCCAACTAAGTAATAGTTTTACTAGAAGACTTAGTAGTAGGAAGAATCACAACCAACCTATTGATTGTGTGTCAGCTTCCAAATCACTAGAAATGTTATCTCCTAGTAAAAGCATTCATCATTTGGGAACTAAAACCTTTAAAGTAGGATGTCCAAAGTCATGCAAACCAAAATTTTTCAAGTAGATCCTTAGATATAGCTCCCTATACTACCCTTTGGTTCTTAGAAATATATATTTTGGCTCTGGGAAAAATAGTGCCATATATTTGCTGCTGGTTCAGGTAAAACATTTCAATTTCACCCACTATTATTTCCCAGATGGCATCTTATCTGAAACTTCTTTCGATGATTCTATCTTTAATATAGGGCCAGTTCTTTCTGGATGTTAAAACAAGTGGATTCCATTATGGTCATTCCATTCCCTTCAATCGTTTGCTGTAAAATAAGTAACTGTTCAGAAACAGTAGGATTCCACGACTAAATAAGGCATTGAGTAAGTGTCTAGAAGGTGGTGCTGGCAGAAGCGTGGTAAAAAGGAAGACAAATCCACAGCCAAAACAATAGTCTGTTCCAGTGATATCAAACTGCCCCTTTTACAGGATTAAAAGCTCAATCTTCCAGTGGTCACAGATTCTCCCAGGCAATGTGGTGGTGGTATACCAGGGCTCAAGGTTCTCCACTGCTGACAAGGTTCTCCACTGGTGGGACAGACACTTAGAATAGTGGTATCCAGTTAACTTTAATGAAGGAACTGCATATTTTGAGCTCATTCAAAACCTTCATTATTGGCAGCCTGTTCACTTTTTCCACATCCAAGTGTTGAAGTGACTGGAGAAAGAAACTGAGTGACACCCATGGTAGGCGGGATTCAGATATAAAGTTAAAGCATGGCTGCACAAAAACCTGAGACTCTCTTTTGTGATTATTCCATGACCGTTAGTTCCACAGATTCATAACAGAGCTGCTGGTGTAAAAGCCTGAATGAACTGGAAGTGCTTAGTTGATTGGTTGGTTTTGTTCTGGGCTTCATTCAAGGTTGCCAATTTATTTAGTGTTCTTAGTAAATGGATCAAATCAAAGTGCTAAATATTGTGTTTCCTCTATAATCCAAAGAGTTCCCCCTAATATTGTACCTCTTTCTTAGTGTAAGAGGAGCAAGGTATACAGCAATTTGCCTTCTACCTTGGGTATCATCTACCCAAGATGGTTGGACACTCAAAAAACTCAGTCAGAAATTGGTGGGAATCCCTTGAATTTATATCTCACCCATTTCTCACTTCTTACATTCAAATGTTTTACCAGAGACTCTAGAGTACTTGCTACTCTTAATTATAAAATGTTATTGGCATACTGTCAACCTTATAGATATCCTATGGGATGATGACATGGATAAAATTCCTGCAGAAAAAAACTATGACAGAGAGTTAATGCAACCCTAAGGTTAGATACTATAACTGTCCTTTCTCTTCACCATGTTAAAGCAAAGTTGAAATACAAAAGGCCAGTTGGTTAATACAAAGATGTTCACCCTCACGAATAATCAGAGAAACACAAAGTAAGACAACAAAGAGTTAACCACTTATCACCTTTCCAGTTTTAAACACTGTATATAAAATTTTTATAATATCAAGTTTGGGTTAGGATATGATGAAATGGTATTTATACTCTGCTGATCAGCATATAAATTAAGATTGTCATATTGGAGGATGATCTGGTAATATTATGAAAATATACTATGAAAATATGTGCCCCTATAAAGTCACTTCTGATACTTTTCCTAGTGACACATTGCCTACATACATTTAAATAAATATGAACATATGTCTACGGATGTTTATTTTTTGCAGATATGCAGTGTATCTCTAGGAAACACATATATGATTCAAAAGTAAATATCTGGATACTTGTCTGACAGATTTTGATCCTCATACCCACATCAAGAATATAAAAAGGCATCAAAGCACTGAGAAAGAAAACTTTGCGAAGTAATCTCTTTGAAAAGAGAAGCTGTTCTCTTCATCTGTTCCTAGGACCTCTCCATTTCCCAGAGTCTGGGAATCTAGTTCAGTTGTGCTTATTGTCTAATATAGAGTGGTAGTGCCAGCAGAATACTGCTGTGCCCTGGGAGGCCTACAGTTTAGGCCTTACGCTATCCAAGGCAATTATGGCAACTGCTGCTTCCCGCAGACTCCTTGAAGACCATGCTATGGTGAGGAAGAGCAGCATGGGGTCATGCTGGTGCTATTCAGTAAAGCCACCTGGAGGGGCATGGAACCCAGCAGTAAGAATCTGGTGCCTTTCTCTTAGGCAGTTCAGGATATTATAGTTTGGGGCTGGGGTACTGACGTAAAGAACTCAAGGCTATTCAGTAGGCTCTAAGATAGCAGCACTTGAAATGTTAAATGTCCAATTGAAGCAATTCTATCAATTTGGCAATTTTCTAAAGGTTTTTGGGTCATAGTTACCTCATCTGTAAAACTGAAGAGTCAGTTATTATCTTGGATTCCTTTCAAGGAGGAGAAAATTTATCTATCTATCTATCTATCTATCTATCTATCTATCTATCTATCATCTATCTATTATCTGTCTGTCTGTCTATATATGCACTTTATGATACTTATGGCCAGTCACAGCAATGCTTCCTAGATTGACCTACCACCTTTAGCACCCTCCTGTGTTTTTATATATTGTTTTGATTCAGGAAGTTTAAAACCTAGTAAATTATATTATTCAATCTATGACTTTATTACATTTGATTACAAATCCAGTATGCATAGTAGCTTTCTGAACAAATAATGAAATGTAATGCCTACCAAACCATTAAATCAATGATTATAGTTATTAATATTAATGAAATTGATCAAAATATTTATTACCTTGTAAACACTTAATGCACGGTAATTATTTTCATAAGTAATATAACTGGGCTCTTGCCTGAGTTCACAGTTATCCCTTAATATTAGAATTAACATACTCTGAAGAATAGCCTTGTTAATCAGTTATCATAGACTAGGTAGTATAATAAAATAACATATTGTATTAAAGCCTCCCACCCCAAAATGAAAATCTATATATTTGAGAGTGCCATCTGCATACATTTAATGCATAGTCTTTCTTCTCTAAGATAAAAATTGGATTTGTTTTTTTTTTATTTCATGTTAAATGTCGATTTGGGTAAGTCTTTCCTAACATTAAAAGTAGATTGCAATGAAAACAACAGCATTTTAACTGATAAATATCTTTTCATATTCTCTTAGTTTTGAAAAATATATACAGTTGTGGTTGAAGTATGAGGTTCTTTCACATCTGTAGTTATTAGAGTCCAGACTTCAGTTATAACTTGAAACTCTCTTTGTATTATAAGATATAAAATAAATATTTAAACAGGGAATCTGCCCTCTCCTTTTTATTAATATTCCTATATAACTTTGTAATTCTACAAAAGAG
This sequence comes from Pteropus medius, assembly GCF_902729225.1. NCBI lineage: Eukaryota > Metazoa > Chordata > Mammalia > Chiroptera > Pteropodidae > Pteropus > Pteropus medius. The sequence continues at coordinate 2,677,628 of NW_024342467.1, read as the reverse complement.
ATTTCTACCACTAAAGAGAAATAACTTTGAGATTACAAAATACATATACTGGAACATAATGAAGAAAATGATGAGGCAGAAATATAGCCAACAATAGGCAATTTTCCATTAAGTTGAACAAATATTCTAGCAAGAATTCCCATGTAATTGTAATGACTTTTCATTTTTCCTATTAATTATAATTTATCTAAAGATGTTGATTTTTCAAGTCCTATTTCTGACTGTCTTGGTTTCTTCTCTGAGCCTTTTGAAGCCTTTCAGGATGCATTATAGAATAGCAAATAGAATTATCTTCTTTTTATATGATTTAGCTTTCCCATTTCTCTCAGTGTAGAAAGAACTAAACAAACTATTCTTCATCCTACAGACTGCATATTTCAAGTTTATTAGTTTTTGATTAGTGGGTAGGATATTTTAAAGTACTATTTCTCAAGGACACTTTATGTCTTCCAGTTTAAAGCCTTTTCTCTAGATTATGTATAAAATAATCTTTACTATCCTCACCTGCTATACTGACAATGATTTTTTCCAATTTGGTTGTCTAAATCATGTAGTTTATCAACTGACTGTATGTTGTCTATGTACTGCCCAATATTGAGACAAAGCAAACAAATGAATAAATAAAATAGAGCTATAATATTTGAGAAAGTATAAAGTCCAATAGGGGAGAAAATAGTATCACACATGCAGAAATTAGAGATGAACAAGAGATATTAAATAATCAAGTGTTCCTTTCTGTGCCAGGTAGATTCCAGAGAAAAAAGTTAATACTGAAAGTTGGATTCAGATATCTTCATACCTGGCATTTTGTAGGAATTAACAGTTTTCAAATAGTTTTTATGTCAGTTACTCACATGATTCTCATAACTATGATATAAAATAGAAAAGCCCAATTCTGCTGTCCCTAATTTAGAGACTCAGAGAGGATTTCTGATTTGCTCAAGATCACATTACAAAGAAAGGACATGTACACAGACAGGTCTTTTCACACTCTCGAGACCAATTCTCTTCTGACACTATCAAAAAGAAAAAAAAATGGCACCAGAAAATTTAATTAAACCTACTGAAACATTTGCTTGCGATATTTAAAAAAAATTAAATAAGCTTATCCAGATGAACTGGGGGTGAGCTTCCAGGCGTACCTCTCATTAAAGTCCCTTTAGCCCCCCTCTTTAAAGCCACACTGCCCTATAATGGATATTCACCTAAACCCTGCTTCAGTTCTTCCAGAACTTGTCTCTTTTTAGGCAGCTCTTTACATGTTGGACGGTAATGATATTTAGGAACCCTTCTCTGTGTGAAGCAGAATGTCTGCCCCATTTAAATTTTGCCTACTCTGGACCAGTTGGCCCCTTTTTGTCAATCCTGATAATCCAGTATTCTCAGAAACCAGATATGACTCTTTGATACAGGCATTTGTCACTATTAAAGTAAGTCTCCTCAATTCTGGGTGTGTCATTTGCTAATCTAAATTTAATATTTAAAATTTTCCATGTTAAATTCGGTATTCAGTAAAGATGTCATGGGTTGGAGCAGGCCTTTGAAAGATTAAGATAGCCAAAGGGAATGAGAGAGAACCAGAAGTTTTAAGACATGGAAATATGTAGTCAACACACCATATTTCCATGAGAAGTTGATAGGAATGGTGCAAAGGACCTGGAAAGTCAGGGGTTCTGACTGAATGAAGTGGACTCTAAGCCAACCATTGTGGGTTCTTGAGCAGGTGATAAGTTGGATAAATATAAATCTGTCAGAAAGTTTACTCTGACAAGGCAATGTGGGGTGGTGTATTTAGGGGCAGATTAAAGAAAGATGGAGTTTATCCTACTCCTATCACAAGACAAAGAATACTTGAGTCAGGATTAAAAGAGTAGAAACAGATCAGAAAATGATTTGAAAAAAATGCTTTGTATAGGGATTTTTGATAACTTGTTGCTTAATTGACATAGGGGAGAATTGACAATGAAGAATCAGGAAGAATAGGAAAGATATGCAGCAAGTCACTTTGAGAGGAAGAGGTTGAATTTGGTTTAATTATATTTGAGCTATTATAGTTGAGGTAAATAGAAATATGTCTAGTTATTTTGGTTGGAGTCATGGCTACAAATGTTCATCTAAGAGTGAAAGTTCAGAGAAAAGAAAAAAAGAGACCAGGAAAATGTCCTAGAATTGGTCAAAAGCAAGAAAAAGCGGTATTATTTTATAATAAATGATTTTTTAAATATTTTTATGAATTATAAATTACATTTCATGACTACATTTTATAGTAATTTCAATCGAATGATCATGGGGACCTCCAGATTGTCCAAGCAATGGGGATTTGGCCAGATCAGGTGAATGTTAATGGAATCCGATGTTCTAGTCAATATAGAAAAAAATTTCCAATCATTATTGTAGCCCCAAAGCTTTCTTGTCTTTTACTTCTATTCCTCAAATTGAGTATATTAGATATGATTTCTCTTTTCCATTTGTCATAAAAGTTATGACAGTTAATCAATATTTGAGTTGATACTTGGTAATCTTTTAAATAATTGATAAGTGATATTGTGATGTATAATAAAAATATATATGTGGTCATTCAGATGACCAAAATTATTTCTCATGTATATTGTCTTTGTCCCTAGTTTCTGGCTCACAACTCTCAAAACCCTTGGAATTTTCTAAGTACTGAGAGTGATTAAGGTATCTTTTATTATGTTAATGAGATGATTTTTGGAACACACCTAAGGATGGAGACTCGTTTCAGTGATGCCAATCATGTGATTAGAGGGTTGGAACTTTTATTTCCACCCTCCATCCTCCAAGGAGGGGAGAAAAGCTTAAGGTTGAATCAGTCACCAGTGGTCAATGATTTAATCAGTCATGCCTGTATAATGAAGCCTCCACAGAAACCCTAAAAGGACTGAGTTCGAAGCCCTACCCCTTTGGTGGACACATGGAGGTGCTGGGAGACTGGGATGCCTGGACCGGGCAGGGGAACACCATGCCCTTTCCCCAGGCCTTGCTCTGTGCATCTCTTCCATCTGGCTGTTTCTGAGTTATGTCCTTTTATAATAAACTGGTAATCTAGTAAGTAAAACGTTTCTCTGAGTTCTGCGAGCCGCTCTAGCAAATTAATTGAACCTGAAGAGGGAATCATGGGAACCTTTTATTTATACCCAGTTGTTCATAAGTACAGGTGACAATTTGGACTTGGAACTGGGGTCTGAATTGGCGGGTGGAGCAGTCTTGTACAAATGGACCCTTAACCTGTAGAATCTCCAGGTAGACAGTGTCAGAATCAAGCTGAATTCTCGAACAACTTGCTGTTATTGGTGCCGGGACCCCTCCCTCTCCAACACACACACACACATTTGAAATTGGGTGTAGAACCCAAAGTAGTACTTAAAATACCCCGTAGTTACGTTTAAGTTCTCTTTTTGTTTAGTTGGAGTTTTAAAAACAGAGTCAAAAATTCCTAAAGAATGCCTTTGATGAAAAGAATTGCCAAAATCAATCATTCCACATAACACCATTTTAAAGTCTGGTAGGTAGTTTTTACCCTATCTCATAAAGCTATCAATAGAGTTTTCACTTGGGGTAGCTTTGGGATTGTGCCATGAATCTCCATTATGGTTCGCTGCCTAGAACAGCATGGGTGATAAGGAAACAGCTGCATGCAAGCATTTGCTGTGTGAAAAGGATGAAAATGTATGTATTGGTTCTTCCAGGGAGGCCTCATTGCTGTAGCAGTTTATCCCATTACTAAATACATGCCGTGCTGATATCCTCACATTCAGCTGTTGACCAGCAACGTGCTCTCAGCTTTAATAGGGAGCATATGATCACTCCAGCTGGCAGGTGACACCATTTGGCAACGTTCCCCAGCAGCTCAACAAAAGATTTTCAAATATCAAAGCAAGGGGAAAGACCTCTGTCTCTACAAAAAAAAGCAGTTTGACTGTGCATGCATTTTGCTTCTATAAGAATTATCACTTCTAACTTGCTGAATTCTGTGAAGGAGAGGGCACACTTAGAAAATGAAATTAGCTCAGAAAATTTGTAAACTGTTAATTCAAATTGATAAGTAAATGGTAAATTACAGAAAATTTCATTTTATGTTTAAAAAGGAATGCAGCTTAAATATAGTGAAAGCTTAGAAAATATATATTTTTAAATATTCCATCTGAAAATACAAGCCAATAGGAAATTAGATTAAATTGTGAAAACTTAAGAGTCTTGAATTTTATTGAAGAAAGAGACCATAAAGATCTTTTAGAAAAATGTAAACCCACCATGTAGAAAAGCTATGGGGCAGAGTAATCGCTACCTGATTAAAGTCATGCAACTCAAGGTGGCAATTTAGGAATATCTCGAGTCTCTTGACTAGGAGCATTTATTATTTACTAACTTGCTACAAACTGGGGAGTCAGAAAACCTGGGCCGTCCTCTTGGTCCATTCACTTTTTTTCATTGAAAAAGCAAAAAGCAGATTAACAGAAAAAAATAATAAATGTATCTGAGCATTATGTCCTGTGTTAACCTCTGAGTATAATTTTAAAATTACATCTGTTTATATGTAATCATAAGAGGGGGGACTATAGACCTGACTGTCAGTTGGCTGATGGCTATCAGTATCCTATCAGTCACATGTCAGTATGTGTGAAAAATGCACCTACCTCAAAAAGCATGCCATTTTTTTTCTGAAATGGTCAATAGAGTTACAACAGTACTCTATGTGTGGTTTAAGCCCCATTACCTTTATATTTTGCTGACCAGTATTAGGGCAACCACTTTAATTCTTAGAACAAATCACCTAATCAAATTAAATGTGTGACTATGTCATCATAACAGAGTATACAAGCCTATCAATATATTTTACTTTATACAAACAAAATGAATGTACTCTGAACACCAAACTGTGTCTCTTCATATTACAAAATTTGGGGGTGCCTGTTAATGCTATGAAAAGATTTAGGGTAATATCCTCTATATAAAAAAAACTTTCTATAACATGAGTAGTGTTATTGAATTCATTTGTATCTCTTACAGAAAGAAAACATGTTCTTTAATTCAATGAGAATCTCTTAGTGTTTTTTATAGACCAGTTCTACAGGTATTTAGAAAGTCATAGTCATGGATCTTACTTATAGATAATATGTTCTTAAGTGCCAAAATTATTTATATTTCTGAAGAATCATATGAGCACATCACAATCTATAGGCCTCATGAAGAAGCTAGGATTTGAGCTGGGTTTAGGGGGTACCATAGGTTAGTTGGCTCATGAATCATCTGACTCCACTTGTGCGATGCTTCTCAAGCTATCTATGGCAAAGGATCAGATTGTGATCGCTGGTTTTCATCTTTGTTTTTGTTTTATTTCCTGTAGATCCAATAACATGGTCCTACTGTATACTGTATACCTGGTATTAGCTCATGTTCTTGAGTGTTTCAAACTTCAAATTGCTGTAAAAATGCCTCAGTACTTACTTTCGATTCCTGCACTTAGCTCATGACACACCCCTCACAGTTGCCTTCATCCATGGACCACGTTTTAACTAGTGCTGCTCTAGTGGGATTTCCTGTACTGCAAAGGCAGAAAACTAAAACGTACAACAAAGCATTCAAAGTACTTTGCAGCTGGGTTTCTGGATGTGGTTTAGACTCCAACAGTGTGCTAGAGTTAGGCTTGAATTCAAAACTGAGGTTGTCAGGAAGAGGTAGAAGTTATCCATTACATGGGAAATTTGTGCTGGAACTATGGCTTCCTGTAGCCACAAAAGCAGTTTTGTGGATCAGAGAAATGGCAATGTGGTTGTGAGGGCTGGAAGTTGTCCTGGAGGCTTACAAGCCTTCTTCTCCAGCCTATCCAATTATTTTATAAACCACCTAATATCTGACAATAGATCCCATTTTGTATGCTCTCAGTTCTTGTCTGTGAGAAGTAGGTCTATTCTAGTAAAGATTCACTTGCCAACTGTAAATACTGGATGGCTTTACATTTTGGAGTAATTGGGAGAGTTAGCTCTTCTCAAACGTCATTGTTCATATGGATCACCTAGGAATGTGATTAAACACTGGTTCTGATTGAGTAGTGTAGCCTGGTGATCTGAGATTTTACATGTCGTTCAAGCTCTCCGTTAATGGCAAGCATTGGTACACAGACAGGCTTCGAGAAGTGAATCTCTAGATTAGACTAAGTCTTCAAGAACAAATTTCACCTCCAGTGCTCCAGACCACAGATGTTAGGCTTCAGTAAGACAATGAGAAACTGTTCTGATCACTTTTATTACTTTCCCTAGATTAGAAACACAGGGCTTATAGTGACATCCAGCCATAACACTTTTCTTTTTCCTTTTTCCTCTTTTTTGTCTCACTAAGAAAAAAAGAGAAAAAGCTTTTATTCATATATTTATACCTGTATGAAGAGAGACAGAAACAGAGACAGAGACAGATTAAATAAGTCAGTTCTAAGCAAAGAGGGTTTAAACAGAGGATTTACGGGTGTCACTTTTTTCCACTTCAATACGGATATTCAGCCTACCTATTTGTAAGGGACACTGTAGTTTATGACATCTTATTTTCAGTCTACAATTTCATCTGCTTCTCATGAGAAGGAAGAATTGTCACATGGTGCTATTTTGGAGAGGGGTGGTTTAGGCCACATGTGGAGACTTTCCCTGACTGTTAACTATGCCACCTATATCCTGAGAGAATTCACTTCAGAGAGGCAAAGAGTGGGAGATGGGATTCCAAGCAGCAAATAACATAGTTAAAAGTGGGCAGACAGAACTGGGCTGCTGTTCTCCAGAGACAGTGAGGAGAGAGGGCAGAATTGCAGGCTCCTGGAGAGGAGGACTGAAAGTTAATTTTGGCTTAGTGACCACCTGAGAGAGAACAGTGGAAGTAGTGACAGATAATGGAAAGCTTTGATTACCAGAAAGAAAAATTTGGATTTGAGCTTGAGAAAATGAGGGTCTTGGGAAGTTTCTGTTTAAGAAGGTAAAGGGTGATAATAGTATTTTGGGAGAGTAATTAAGCTACCTTCAGAAAGAAGGTATATTTTCACAGGTGTTATGATTATTAAATGGGCTACAGAATTAATTTTAGGAAAAAAAAAGAGTTAAAATGAGATTTTTGTGTGTGTGTGAAGTATAACTTAATTATCAAAAATGAAATTTACAGTTTATCAGTTTTAACCTTGACCTGAAATTTAAACATGTTAAATATACTGGATAATCATAGTTTAAAACTAACTCTTGGGAATATCTGTGCTTTGTCATTTCTTAATGAAGTTGCTTTAAATGCAATTATTAAAATTTGTTCTATACTTTTTCATTTTTTTCAATATTTATCTGATTATTTTATCTGATACAAGGTTTACTAAGTAATAGCTGGTTCTGTCTCAAAGCCAATATTTCGTTCTATTCTGTCTTAGCCATCTGGCATCTTGACCATACCACACAAATGAAAAGGAAACCATCACAGAGGCCATCACTTCTCCTACCAGGTCACCATTGCAGAAGCATAGTCCATGCCTTTGGCTTCCCAGAGGGTCATGAAACCATCATGAACCAAATGTATAGTTCTCTAAAACCTCCTTCCTCTCTTTTAACCCTGTCAACTCTCCATCAAGTTGTATAGTTTCTATGTCCTTTTATAGTTTGTAACTAACTCCTTTGAATTCCTGTTGATATTGTCTTTGTTGACATCTTCATAAACTTCATAAGCAGAAAGATCTAGTTACAGTCCCAGTTTTGCTACTTTCTAGAATTGGATGAGACATTTAGATTATTTTCCTTATCTTAAAAAAAAATCTCCACTTTACAGAGTAGTTTTGAAGATTACATGAGATATTGCAGGTAAAACTCAACATAGTATATGACTCATAATAGACATTTAATGAAGATCAACCTTATGTCCATGATCATACTTCTCTCAGCTTGACCAATGTCTGGCACATAGTAAGCACTCAATATATGTTTATTATAAATAATGATATAATTATCATCATCATCATAGTCTCCCTGCCTCCAAATTTGTACCCTAATATTCAATCTTTTGCAAGCAGATTCTATGTAATATACAAATATCATCTCCTTTTTGCTCCTAATCTTTCAATTGTACTCTCACCCACAGGTGCTTTTCTGGATCTATATAACTGCCCTGGATCTGAACTAGGCTTCAATTCCACTTATATTTCTCCTGTTAAACACAGACTCCTTACATTGAGGCCAAGGAAAAGTCTATATTTCCCCCATCCACCAACAAATAAAGGCTATTTTCTTTCAAATCTCTCTTAATTATGTTTATCTCAATATAACAAATTCTAAAATTTTATTTAAAATTTACCATAGTAATCTACTACTTCATATAACCTTCTATGCCTCCCCAGGCAGAATTTTATGCTTTCAGCTTAATTACCATAATCTCATCTTTGTACTTCTGAAGTAGAAATAATGGTTTGGGGTATTGGAAAATTACAAGAGAGACAAACTATAGTGGGTGGATGGTTGGATGGATGGATGGATAGACAGACAGACAGACAATATATGTCACATATATTAAAAACTACATAATCATATCACTTAATACTACCTTCGTGTTTGTGTTACTACTGATTTCTCATATGTAGGACCTGTATTGAAAATTATTAACATTTATTAGGAAAATGTGTGTGGGGGGTGGTTTCCGTAATTGCTAAGTCCAGTTTAGGACAAGCAGCACACTTGCAAAGTGCATGGATGGCACAAATCTTGGGCTGCGAAATTGTGATACTAGTTGATTTACAATGTGCCAGTAACTTTGGCATCACCCTCAGCTAGTTACAAACTGAGATTTATAATCAATTTAAACTGTGAGAAGAAGATTAGTTAAGAAAATGTGCTCTGATTTTAGAAAATCCAAGTTCAATTTCTAGTCCACTGTTTACTACCTCTATGATCTTGAACATATTCTCTATAAAATGGAAATAATAATGGTACCCATATAAAAGGATTGTTGTGATTGTTAAATGAGGTAATTTGAGTTACGTTTTAAATGTAAATTGTACCAAACAAAAAATCATAGACACAGACAACAATTTGGTGGTTATCAGAGGGAAAGGGGCAGCGGGTAAAAAGAAGAAGGTCAAGGAGGTCAAATATATGGTGATGAAAGGAGATTTGACTTTGGGTGGTGAACACACAAAGCAATATACAGATGATGTATTATAGAATTGTACGCTTGAAATGTATATAATTTTATTAATAAATGTCACCCCAATAAATTTCATATAAATGAATGAATGTATGAATGAATGAATGAATGAAATGTAAGCTGTACAAACTTCCAGATACATAGGATGCACAGGACTACCATAGGTCACACAAGGCAGCTCTTGGGCTTGTCTGCTTAGAAGGTTATAAAACAAGAACCAGAAGTTATCATTGTTACATAAGACATTACTCATCTGGTAGAAATTCTTCTAGAAATCCATGCAACCCAACTAAGATGGAAAAAGATAAGTTCTGTATCAGACAAGCCCAAGAGCTGCTTTGACTTAAAAGTCTCATGCTCCATAGGTGTTGATATCCCTTGAAACAATCCCATTAGCATAGCTGCAAGGTCCCCACAAAAAAAAAAAATAAATAAGCCCTGTTTTAACAGTTGCCACATTAAGGGGGGCCCAAAGCTCTGACTGTCTACAGGTATTTATAGTTTTCCCAATGCAGATGGAATTTATTCAAAGGGGTCATTTTATCATAAATAATATGATCTAGTAACATAGCTGACATCCCAACTTTTATCATGTTACCAGGGTAACTGTTACTGGAGGCAGTTACCTAATGATCCCATTCTTTATAAAAGGTTAAAGGAATTGTTAATCTTCTGCCTGCACATACAATATGAACTTAATATGTGTCACATAGAGGATAACATATGCATGCATATATGAAAATAATATCATGAAGGATAAGAAATGCACCTAAAAGGAAATTAAATAGAGAGAATTTTGTAAGAGAGGGATTATAGAGGTCATGTTTTGGACATTATTCTGCCTGATTTCCTTGGATAAATTTAAGTGTAAGAGTGAAAAATTGCTTATCACAGAGAACATTTTGCTTTACGGTTAATGTTGTATCTAATGCGTCATAATGCTCAACACATGACTTTTGAGTAAAAATGGAGTTTTAGTCCTCTCCACTGTTTTAAGAAAAACAGAGCTGACTCACAAGGCCCTTTGACCACTGCTTTCAGATGATCCTTCCTCCCAGACTTCTCAACTCAGACACATTGACTTCGTTGCTTTGAGCTCTGTCTCCTAAGAGTGCAATTTTCAAACACATGCCAGTAGAATTAAGAAGATTGAATGTGAGTTGTTACATTAAAATGGACCTGCCTCTCTGTATGGTTGATTATCATAGTTAAATATAGCACCTAAATGACAAGACAGAATTATCAGTGCATTCTCTCATTGGAAAAGATGGCTCTGTCATGGCAACAGACTGCCTGTGTCTTCTAAACATGTACTATTGGTTACTGAGAATGGGCAAAAGTTCAACTAAGAATCAACACAAAGCTATTCGGTTCCAAGAAAACTCAAAGTGCATTTGTCCTTAGTCATTGGCATCCATAACTTCATCTTCATCTTCCTATGTATATTACAGGTAGAATTCAACATCCCTCTAATTCAAGAGGGAGTAGATAGAGTTTGAACATAAATCCTTTACTGACAAATAAATATTGCAGCCCCTAGTTAGAGGATATCTGTACAGTAATACATATATAAATAGATATATATTTCTAATGCTTATGATGTATTTAATTAAGATACCCTAATGTATACTGTATATCAAAGTGTGAACTGGGAAAGTTGATGTATTTGAATTTGAATACATTATAATTGTAAGTGTCAACTAAAGTTTCGAATGATACTAAAAATAATGTTAAGCATATATTAAATTACTTTTCTATTAAAAACAATATTGTATTAAATTAGCCAGGCATGTTTATTTAAATCACTAAACAGAATGGAAATTATTATATGTTAACAGTTCTTGGTTTCCCATTTTCTAAATTAAAACAAGTCTGGAATGAGTGAAATGAACAATATGGTAAACTTAGTTTCAGCTAGTTTTGCTTAGTCCCTTTATTTTCTATTTCCTATGAGTGGTTTAACAACTATTACAAAATAGGAGGAAATGCAAATGTTAGCTTTGAGTCTAACTGCTTTTACACATCATAAATGTTGATATATTTTCCATGAAATTATAATTGCACCTTTAAGTAGAAATAAAAACATCCAAGATGATTTTGCTCTGGAGACAAAGTTCATAACTGCCTGTGAGTCTGTGATGAGAATATCAATGTTCTTTTGCAGCTTTTGCCAGCAAGAGAAGCTGCCAATGACCTTCCAGTCCTGTGTGATACCCACAGAGTGCCAGGTGTCAGAGTGGTCAGAATGGAGCCCCTGCTCAAAAACGTGCCATGATGTGGCATCCCCTAAAGGCACTCGTAGAAGGACACGGACCATCAGGCAGTTCCCTATTGGCAGTGAGAAAGAGTGTCCAGAACTTGAGGAAAAAGAAACCTGTGTGTCTCAAGGAGATGCAGCAGCCCCATGTGCCATGTGAGTAAATAAAGGACTTCCGCCTCTGCTGACCTGTCTACCCAAATTGCATATTTGTTCAGCTATTTAATTTTGACTGAATAGTATTTCGAGAAAGAGTGATTTTTACAAATTCTAAGTGGAAAAATAAAATAGCTCTTTACAAACACAACTGTAAAAAAATATATATATATTTTTCTAAATAAAAGATCTAATAAGCTGTATTGCCAAACCTCTTTGAAGGCTCGATTTTCAGCAGCAATTCTCTGCTTCTATATTTTCTGTAATAGGGATTGGCTAATTTTTTATGTAAGGGGGAAGATAGTAAATCTAATAGACTTTGCGGGCCACATATATCTGTCACAATGACTCAGCTCTGCCATTGGAGCTTGAGACAATATGTAAAAAAATGAATGTGGCTATATTCCAATAAAACTTTATCTACATAAACGGGACAGAGGTTAGATTTGGTCATTGAGTCATACTTTGTCAACCCCATTCTATAAGGTAATATAAACTTTCAAAATATAGGTTCTTCCTGCTTATTGAGGAAGTTTTATTAAAATGCAGTATTGTATGTAATAAATCCTATTGAATAGAATAAAATACTACATCAAAGTAATAAGACTAAGCTCCTTGAAGATAAGGATTATATATTTTTTTTCTTTTAAACCTGAAGCATTTATCACAGGCCTGACAAGTGTCCAATAAATGTTCATTGAACTGAGGTAAATATAACTAATTATGAAATATTTGGCAGTATAACCATATTCTTTTGATCCTTAAAACATATTACTCCAAAGACATAATTATCTTGGCAATAAATACATTTCAGCTTAATCTGAATATAGAATGCAAAACAACTTAGAGAATCTTAGTTTCTCAACAGATATACACAAGCTTCATTGAGAGTTTCTCTGAAATATTCTAAACATTTAAAGAACATGTGTACAGCTCGAACTTCATGAACAAGTGAGGAGGAAAATTACTCTTCCTCATCCTCCTTCTAACAACAATACCAATAATAACAACAAAGATAACGATGATTTATGAGATCTTCGATTCTGCAGCATTTACTCTCCTATGAGGTAACAAGTGACTCATACTCCAGTGTTTTCTTCCAAAGTCCTCTGCCAAGCCCACTGACTGTGTGTTCCTCTCACATAATAGTCTTGAGGAATTTGCACAGTCTCCAGAGTGTTCAGTCTCCTATGACTTTTTCTATTTTTGTCTCAAGCTAGTTATTTTATTCTTAATGCTCTCAGATATTCAAACAATGGTGATCAAATAAATACATATTCTAGTCTCTTTTCCACCTTTTGAGAAGGTAGCAATTTTATAAGGTGTAATCAATTGACGTTATTGAAAATGTATTCCTTTCACAGGACTCTTTACGATGACCTAAATTAGGACTCCATTCTATTAAAAAATAAAATAAAATTTTTATTTTAACTTCCCTAATGAATGACTTGTTTGATTTTACTTTCCTCACTTCCCCCACCCTCTACTTAAGGCATCAATTATCCATGTTTTTAGAATTGGCCTGAATGCTGTACTTTATATACATCTGTTAAGAGTGTTATTGCTTGATGCCCCAGTCCTTCACCTCTGTTAAGCCACGAATCCCCACTTATAAAAATTAAAAACAGGCAAGAAAGTCAATTTTACTGTTGTAGAACTTTACCATTGACAAAGCAAAGCATCTAGATCAGACATCTGAGAGCCCATTTAACCTTTTTTTCTAATCGAGATGAACATTAGCACATCCATTTGTACCTATGCTGGCTGTTAATCTGATTAGTAAGGAAGCATCGTGGTTAAAGTGACACAAAGTGCTTCATGAGCCATTTTTTTGTGTATGCTTTTACAATATCTATTTTCCTTGAGGTGGAGAAATGCCATCTCTTTCTGTCTTCAATGGCAATGGGAAATGATTGCCTGGGTGTCTCCTTAGAGCCCATGTTGGGCTGACAAGCTCCTGACATTTCTTCCCCATCATAATCCTGATTGGAACTTTAATTTAGAATCACACATCATCTTTCCTGTGTTCCACTGGTTAGAAACGTCAGCTCTTTTCTTCATTTATCAGGACTCATCAGGGATGCTCACTGCTACAGAAAAATACTCTTATTCTTGACAATATGTTAAGGGAAAATTCTGAATTGTTATGTTTTTTAATCCTAACGCACAATTATAATTTTGGTCCAGTGCGAAGAAGCAATTTTCATGCATTTTATTAAAGGCAAAACAAATGTTTGGATTGATCATCAATAGAATGTTTTCTATTTTCAAATTCAATCCTCCTTTGTTTATAAGTATCTGGAAAGGGTAAGGCTGAGTTCGGCTTAACTGAACATAAAATTTCATGTTTTCAGCATTTATGCTCTCTTTTCATAAAATATTTATAAGCAACTTCCAGTAATTGCAGTTAAAACAGGATCATCCTAAATTTAACCCCTCTTTAAATGGAGCACTCACCGCTAAGGATAAAAGAGGAGAAATTGAAACTGAATCTGCACCATAGATGGAGTAGTCTACGAGTGATTCATGAGGAAAGTGGTTTTTAGATTTTCTTATGAAAAAAACATGAGAGGAGCAGAGGAGAGTTTTATTCAATAAACGTGATTTCCACGGCTGGTGTTTTCTTTATTTAGGTTTGGCTGGAGAACCGCGGAGTGGACCGAGTGCCGTGTGGACCCTTTGCTCAGCCAGCAGGACAAGAGGCGAGGCAACCAGACAGCCCTCTGCGGAGGAGGGGTCCAGACGCGAGAGGTATACTGCGTGCAGATTAACGAACACCTCCTCTCGCACTTAAACACCCACAAGGACAAAGAAGGTAAAATTTGTTTCTTCTTAAGGGTCACTTATGGAGACAGAACAGGATGATCCTGCAGGGATATATACGCAGCCATTTGGGCATGAATAGCCATATTCCCGTTCACATTATGAATGATATCCACTATGGTGAATAGTAATCCAAATTTTGTTTATAAAAATTTAATCCGATTTCATCTTTGGTCAGTTCTGATTTACTGACAAGTCTCTCATTAAATTTTCTGACTTCAGGCTCTGAGTCAAAATTTAGCAGAAGTAGATTAATTATAAAAATAGAATAAAAGTTAATCTTTTAAGTATGTGCAAAGAATAAAGTATATATTAAGAAAGCCCAAGTTTTCTCTTCTTTTAAGAAGTAAAACCTGCTTGTAAAAAATACCTTCTTTTGCTGTCTATAATGTGGTTGAGAATTACTTTAATCATTGTATTGAATGGAATTCTCAATTTGAATTTAAATGAAATAAATACAGAATAAAATTACAGTAAAAAAAAGAGGCATGACTTTCAAAAAAAAAACATTTAATTAAACACATCTTAGAATTTTTTTTATTTAGACTCAATTTTAGACCAGATGTGATAAATGTGCAAAAAGATAAGTGAGTCTAAGATTGCCAGGGGTAAATATATTTATTATTATGTATTAATCTTATGCTAAAGTTCTAATTTTTAGTAAATCAAGTTTATATTCAATTAATAGCTTTAAGTCCACACAAATATGAATATTTTTAAGCAATGCTGTAACAGACCTTCTTACATTTCCCTCTGCCTGAGGGATAGCAGGACTTCTATCATTAATCTGTTAAACATATACCTTTTAGTTGCCAACAGAATTCCAAAAATTGTGTAAGGTGTTGAGGATAGAAATATCAATACAAATTTTGTATCAGGGAAGTGCTCAGGGTCAGCACACAAACAAACCAGTAGTTATAATACAACGTCATATGCATTATAAATGAGTTTTAGAATAATTGTAGGGGAATCATAAAACAAGAACCTGCATGGTGGAAGAAAGTGGCACTTGAGCTGAATGATGATGCATATAGTCAAGTGGGCCAGGAAAGCAAAAGGAAGTTAATCCAGGCAGAGGGAACAGTGTGTATTAAAGCATGCCATTAAAGAATAACAAACATAAAAGAGAAATCTTGTCAGAAAAGATGAGTACATTGTATTTAGCAAGTTGTTTGTATGATAGGTTAGTATTTCTCAGCAAATATATCAGTTGGAAGGGAAAAGAATAAAGATAAACACCCTAGTTGATAACAGCAAACAAAAGACAAAAAAAAAAAAAAAATCGGAGAATAAATCTGATCAAGAATGATCAGAAAAGGGAAAGAACCAAGAGAAATGGGTATTTCAAAAAACCAAAAAAGAAATGGCTCCTCTACCTCTCCCAAAGGAGTGGCACTGGTGACCAGCAATTCATGGAAAATAAACACTGAAGTTTTGCATTTGCAACTTGCAAAATTTAATTATTTTGTATCCACTAACTTTACATAGCATGTCAACTCATTTAGGAATCTAGCCTAGGGATACATTTTACCACTAATGCATCTTAAAGTTATAAGGAAGTAGCATAAAACATGTAATGTTAGTACATTAATATTTTCTTGGCCACTTTAATGGCTACATTTTTAACACTCTTAGGTGGATTTATTATAGCAGTCCTTTCAGAGTAGTATAATTTCATTGCTAGAGGTAGATCAAATTTTAGTTTCTGAATGTCAATTATGTCCTGTAGGTTATTACTTTCAAAAGAGCTTTCAGAATTCTGAGCTGCAACTGGGTATTTTTTAAAATCATTTTGTCACAGAGTCCCCTTACTGCTATCAAACACTGTAGAACACTAAAAATAAAAGCCACACACAGAAAAAGGAAAACAAAAAGAATATTATTGTTAAGATGTATCTATAGGATTAAGCAAATGCCAAAGGAAAGGTCAATAGATGTGGAAATAATCAGTTCTCCTAAAATTAATATTTATCATGTAAGTATATAACATGAATAAGTTAGAGTTTTGTGTTTTTTCATATTAAATACCAAGAATACTAATAAGCCTCTTATAGGCTTTGCAAAAACAGTTGATTCTCCCTAAAATTTACAGCTTTTTTTTTTCTCAGAACTTAGACTATGTGAGTTTCCCCCTGGAAGCACTTAACATTTCCCAATATGAAACTTATTCAATAAGCCAGCATACCAAGGGTGACATATAGACTGTAAATATGTGTGAATAGAGAACAATTCGACCAGCCTGTGAAGATTGTTCAGTCTATCTTCTTTCAATAAATATGAAAGAATGAAAGCTTACTTTATAAAGAGAGGGAAACCTCTCAAAATAACCCTCTCAATCACTTGTAATAAGAAGGTACTGATTCCAAGAAATCTTGACTGTCACCATGAACAAACTACCCTAGAAGCAACTCACATTTTACTTAATTTGCAGAAAAAAGTCTACACTGTTATTTTTGCAGATTCATACTCTGTGCTCTATAAAAGTTGTTTCCACCTGTAACCAAGCTATTAGAAATGCCTAAACTCAAAATAAAATACTTTCACTCAAAAATAAAATTCTTTGATAAAAAATATTGAAAAAAATGATATGAAATTCACATAAACTTCCTCTATTATATTGACCATCATATTATATAAGTAATGACCACCTTAGCACAAGGACAGGGCACATTAAATCATTTTATTCATTGATGTTAACTGACTCACACCATACTAGACCATAAAAATTCTCCTCCTTGGAGCTAATATATTTAATTTTCAGAAAATTGAAATATGTATTGTGAAAGTACTCGAAGTATAATGTACAATAATCACAACTTGGTGCCTTAGCTGTGTCAATTGAATTATATCATCAGAATGCTTATTAAGTTGATGATAACATCTATAGACAATAGGAAAACATATCTACTTGATATTGGAGAGTATCCGCATTTTATTCATGTATTCCTGCTGGCCATAGGTAACCCTCCCAATCCTGACAACTGAGAAGAGATAATAGTAAAAAAGCCCTTGACAATTTCTGTTCAACCAGATGATCAGAATTCCAGTAGGCTGTGAAGAATGTCCAGCTTATGCTGCCATGAAATCTACTCTTATCAGAAAATGACAGGAAGAAGCCTTGCCCAAGGGGGAGGTTATCAGTATAAGTCCAAGAGGGCTGATGAAAATGTTGCTGGTCATTGGATGCATGAACATGAATTGATTTTTTTTACAAGCTCAAAGTGAAGTGAAAGTCAATTTTACCTATAGTAACTCAAGAAATTCTCTCATTTGATACAGATTGAATATGTTTTTAAATGAGAGAAACCAAAAATATTGGTTATAAAGTACCATGAAACTTACTGTGATTTATGTTATAGGAAACTTAAGAACATTCTTTTGTAGAAAATGTATCAAATAATTCACAGTGAAATCTGGATCAGGTTTGTGGGATTTGAGATTACTAAGGAAGACAGCCAGCATAATGAGCCTGTATGATGACATAGAATAAGATAAACGGGCAGAAAGATTTGGACGATGGATGAAGGGAAGGATGATTGAATTGTGAATGGGCAGACAGAAGGATGAATAAAACTTTCACATTTTCCCATGTTCTGCAAAGAAATAAAGTGAATAAAATAATCACCATTCCTAAATGGAATGCAAATTCTTTATAAATGTAGTATTTTGCCTACAGTTTATTATACAAACTAGCCCACTTTAATCAAAGCTATTTGTGTGGAAAAAGGGCTATGCTTACGGTGCTATTTCCCTGTTATTTCAGAAAGTAAATATCAGAGTTCATCGAAGGCTAGTGCTGCACCTTTCCTATCCATCACTTTTGAAATAACAGGTAGGTAAGAATATTTTACATGACATCTGAATCAGAAATGTGTATCAGAGATCCTCTATACATTTCCTGATACAGTCCTTAAACCATCTAGGAAATAGTTGTTTACATTCATTTTCTATTTTGCTAGAAATATAGCAAAGCTGTTGCATGAAATAGAAATTATTTCATGTTTCTTGACTTTCTATAACATCATTATATAGATGTAAATTACAGAAAAATAAAAAGATTTTAAATCGACCGACATAAAATTATCACTAAGATCCCCTAGTTATATAAACAGATGCATAAAGTTTGTATATGAACATTTTTGTTGAGATAAATTAATGAAGGTAAGAATACTTCATAATTTATCTTATTTCTAAGCACACCACTTTATTTATGCTCTACTAATCTTTATATAGTAAATTAAGAAGGAACTAAATCACACAGTAGCTACATTTTGGAAACATAGCTTACATTGATGCAGGGGGCTGTAAAAAGCCCTGCAATATAATTTAAAAATAATTAAAATGTAGGAAATCCCTGCAGGAATCAAATCTTCCTCGGAAGTCAGTTCTCTGAGTATTTTGTGGGAGAGAAGAACTGTTACCCTATAAAATTTCTCTGTATTCAGTAGATTACAAAATGGAAAGTGAGATGCCAAGAGGTTTCAGCCACTGGGATGGAACCTAATGAAAATTTACATGCTGGGAATTAGATTAAGCTGGTCAGTGGTCTACCCCAGAGGTAACTTAGATTTTTTAGTAAAGTAAGGACTTACTAACGAGATGTCAAGAAGTAGTCAACCAAAAAGGCAGTCAAAGAAAATATAACAAGGCAGCTCGAAAGTCATGTAAGCATGAAAACAGTGCTTATATTATGTTTGACTTAATCAACCTTTAATAAATATTTGCTGTTTGTAAAATACTAGTTTTTAAAATTTGTTTGAAAATGATTTATTGACATAAACACACTTTTAAAAAATACATTTTTTATTTCATCAAGGGTGTATATTCACACACATCCTGTTCTTTACCCCTGAGCAACCATTCACACCTCTGACTTTAAATAGAGGAAACATGATCTAGTTGTTAGAGCCAATGACCAGAGTCAAAATTCATGTCCTTTCTTTCAGTTTGACCTCTCATTTAAGAGACATTTAAAAATATATCTATTTTCTCTTTTCTAATTATAAAGAGAGCTTAAAATCTTTTGAATTTTCATCTTAAGGCCATTTTCCGAACACCAGACAGATGATAAGGAAACCTGGTTTTTCTGCTTGGCCTAGTATTCCTATGCACGTTATTTTATTTGCCTAAAAAATACCTGTTTAATGACTCTTCTGTTTTATTTCCAACAACATGGCACATTAGAATAACTGAAAAATCAACCTTTACAAAACACCTAGACATGCAGACTACGATATTGTTTCAAATGCTTTTAAGAGTAGAACTGATGTCTTGAAATTAAATGATTCCTCAAAACAAACCAGGAAAGTTGAACTAATGCTCTCTGTGGTCATCCTTGGGTAGTGATGGTACAGGAGGAGGGTTACACTTTATGGAGACTTAAAGGAAGTGAAGTCTAAGGTTCATGACATGAAACTTTTATCTAGAAAGAGTGCAAGCAGGAATACTGTATTACTTCATCATCTATAGGTAACTTGAATTTCTCTGCTTGTTGATACTATAACCCTTTGGGAAATTTAATTTATCTATAGATAAATAGATAATTATTTATAGATAAATAGATAATTATTTATCTATAGATAAATAATTTATTAATTTATCTATAGACAGTCAGAAAAGCAGGTCAGCCTCAGCCTTAGGTGTGGGCTAAAACAAACCTCTCCTAAGAATTCCAGCTATGGGCCTGTATTCGCACTAGTTTGTTTCAAATTTATGGTACTTTCATGAATCCAAAGACCACTGAGAAATTAATATAAGAAATGGTGTCAGGCCAATAGTACTACCGGGGTGCCTGACATAGCAAAAACAAAAGTTCCAAAGAAGGGAATCCCTTAACCTATGCCACAGGATTTCCCCAAATAAACTGTGCCATTCAATATTGCAAACTACACAAGGAAAAATAATCCACTGTAAACAGGATTTAAAATGCCCAACAAAGTGAAAGATTAGACTCAAGGTTGGGAATATTAGAAATAGCAGATAGAGACCATAAAATATATATGTTAAAACTTAATAAAGATGTAAAAGAAAAAGGTAAAACATTAAATATAATATTACAATGAAAAGGAACAGATTAAGAAAACAGAAGTTCTACAACTAAAAAATACTTTTACTGGAAATAAACTAATACAGTAATAGGTAGATTAGACAGATTGCGCTAAATAGTTATTAGTAAAATGAAGACAAATGTAAGGAAATGAATTATCTAAAATGCAACACTGAAAGGAGAAATTGAAAATAAAAGCAAAGATAACAATGTTGCAGAATTAAATCAGAAGATTCAGAGTGAGAAAACCAAGAGAAAATATGAATTTTCTAAAACTGATAAAAGACAAGCATGTATAGAATCAAGAAAAACAGTTTCCAGGCAGAATAATGATATATTCAATTTAGATACAATGCAGTGAGCTGAAATCTCAAATTAACAGTGAAATTACCAATAGCTACAAAAAAGCAAAATAGCAAAAGTGATGTATTAAGAGTACTGAGAGGAAAAGAACTGTCAACTTAGAATTATTTATTCAGCTACCAATCATTATAAACGATGGGCAAAAGTAAGACAAAGTGGAAGAGTTTACCTCTACTAAAACCTCACTGAAAGAACTGCTAAATAATAATGTTTAGGAAGAAAGAAATTAAACCTAGAAAGAGAAGAATTCAAGATGTGCAAAGAATTTGGTAGACACCTCGGTAATCTGTATAACTATAGATGTGTATGAAGCAATACTAATAATTTTCATCACTAGAATACTGTACAGTTCATGAACAGCATTAATATATGACAAGAGGAAATGATAAGGAGTATATTGTTTGGGGAAGAGTAGAGATACTGAAGACTTTTATATTATTAAGTCATGCATGTTAAAACTTTAAGAATAATTACTAAGTTAATTATTAATATACAATTATATAACCATATAAGATAATATAATAAATCCATTATTAATAATGAAATTATAGATGTTTTTCCAAACCAACAAAAGAAATAAAAGGGACTAAATAAAATTCAATCAATTCAATAAGAGGTTTCAAATAAGGGGAAAAAAAACTAAAGAACTAATTTTTTTAATTTACAGATAATCTAATTAATACTAAACAAAGAAGACTAGAAATCTAGAAATATGGCTTTTACATGTCAGAGTCAAAGGTTATTACAGAAAATCATTTTATTTTCATTATTACCATATATATAAAACCAATCAGCTGTATTATAAGTGTTTGAAGTGATCGAAGATTGCGGATTACTCAATCCAAACTTTCACCACTATGGCCGTGCCACCCAGAGCAAGCCCGATCCCATCTGATTTTGGAAGCTAAGCAGGATCAAGCCTGGTTAGTACTTGGATGGGAGACCATGTAGGAAGACCAGGTTCTGTAAACATTAAAAAATAAAAAAAATAAAGGATTGTAAACTAACAAGATCCCTGCAATCAACCAAGGGTTGCCTGGCCTAAATAATTAAAAAAAAAAAAAACTTTCACCACTGCTGGCAAATACATAAACTCATTAACAGACCACACATCGTATTTCCCAGGCAATAATGCAATCTTTATATACAAAGTACTGATGAAAATTTTCTCAAGAAAATAACGAGATCGACTTGTTATATATGTGTACAATGTCAAAACTATTTCAAAGATTAAATGGTTGGATCAATTAAATGGCACTTGATAGAAAAATTTTCAAATAATCAAAAATGCTCAGAAGTTTCTTCACTAATTTTAGAATGAAAGATAATTTCCACAAACATAATGCTTAATAATAACACTCATATTGTTCAATGAAGTGAGAAAGTGAGTGTAAGTTTTTTAAATTGAAGGAGAGAAACATCTGAAGTTTATGAGTATTTCAAACCTATCTCCTTTTCCATCATTCTAGTTCTTCCCAATTTGCTAATGGGGAAGATAAATGACATTGGCATTATTACCTAGGAAAAGGTAATAATGACAAATAACTTATTACCTAGAGAAAATAATAAAATTCATTATGGATGTTGGTGTCTTGGACAAAGTCATAGATGGTATAATGATATTAAGTGATATGAAGCTAATAAGGATAAAACATCTTAAATAATAATCTTATGACACAAAAAGATATTAAAATGTAAAGTCTAATGAAATACAAACACCTACACTTAAGTCCCAAATGCCCACTCTAAAAGAAAAGGATGGTAATAATGATGAGGATGGTATGATGACAGTGACAATATTGATTGCATTTATTAAGGCACTTTGTTAATTGCTTGGTTGCTGCAAAGATTAAATACTTAATATGGGGAACAAACACTTGGAATCAGTGACTTAATGTTCTCCCAAGTGTTAGGTTTCTGAACATCATTCACAATCTGTTTGATGAAGGGCTGCAAATTTGGATATCTCACTTGATATTCTTTCATTAATTCAATAAATACTCATTGAACAGCTAGATTATTCAATAGATTAATACAATCAGATTGCATCACTGATTGAGAGGTCAAAGAAAGAATGTTTAAAAAAAACAGCTCCCTTTTTTCAGGAAGCTTATAATCTAATAGAAGCCTTGTATTTATAGCTTTGTTTACTGGGGGTTCAGAACTGACCCTTCCCAAAGCTAACATGGAAAGACTCCTACAAACATGCCAGTGTGGGGATCTTCAATTGAGTTCTGACAGCACACTACAACTCATGGTCCGTCCTTAATAAAGAAACTTTACCCTTATTCATTGGTGCATTATTTTCTGGAAAGCACACAGCCTCAAAATGCACTTTAGTAATCACCTGGATGCTTTAAGAAAATGCAAAAATCCCTGAATGTTTTCTGCTGAGATTGTGATTCCATAGTTCTGGAAATGGTGCAGGAATCTCTGTGTTTTTTATAAGCACCTTTGTGGTTATAGTTAGGAATTGATTTTACATAATAAAGCTCTTAAGAGACTTTATCCAAAACTTTGGGAGAGACAAGGATAGGGGCATGGAATGCCAGGTTTTCTGAGCCCCAAAGCTATGCAATTTAGGGGAGCATCATTATTTAAAAAAAAAAAAAAAATCCAAGTACAAAAATCACTAAGATCTCTGCCAGGGTCTCAGAGGGGCCTGTGCCTGTGAAGAGTCCCGAACCATAAGATCTCTAGGCTTCTCAATCAATCTGTCCCAAATTCTAACATAGGTTTTTGGCCTCTGTTAGAGGCAAAGAGAATCACTACATTAAGATAAAAAACAGAATTGCGGACATTCATTTCCTAAAAAGCCTTGTTTCCCACAGTTCCGGAGATAAGAATATGGAGAACGGAGCAATTGGGGAAAGTTACCATATGTCCTTAGAAGTGAATAGAACTTTCAGTTCTAATATAGGTCTTATTTATACTCACTGAGCCCTACTTTTAGGTCCCTGAGCTGCAAATCTTTAGAAAGCCACTATACCGTGCTAGTAGTTAAGCTAGGAAATTGGAGAGAAAGAACACCTAATGCTCGTAGATACTGTTTCATCTTACTTCTTACCTGTAACCCAAGATGGAAAGAAGCCATAGATGCTAGTAAAGGACTTTCCATTAATGAAAGAAATATGGTGGATAAAATGTCACAAAACCTGACACTGTCAAGTGACTGTAGTATGTGTGCTTTTTGTAACCCTTAAGCACTGATTGCATCGAGTCTGTTATGGATAAATGATAGCACCAGAAGGCATTTTGAAACGAGCACTCAGGGATGTGCACTGGTGAATGAATAGCGTTTTTTCAGAGGCATACTCTTGCAATCTAAGTGTAAAAGAAATGGTTTGTGGCTGCCTTTTCCCTGCCTTGCTGATGATTGCTCAATAGGGAGTAGCTACTCTCACCATGTTAACAGAGGAGTACAAACTATACTGTGGAACTCATTAATATTTATTCCTTCTAAAAGCAATGGGCAATAAAAAGGGAAATAAGCCAGGGAAAATAGCAATGGAAAAAAGAAGCCATGACAATGGATCCATCTTGGAAAGTTTCCACCATTTATTGCACACAAAAATACCCTCAAAATATAAGGATCCATATTATCAGAACCCAGACTAATTAATTTATGGAAAAAAAATTGTATATTGAATACAATTTGAGAATTCAAAATAGCCATCATATTCTTATAATTATATGCTTTTGATATACCTTTTTAGAATTTCTCATTTTTGATATTCAACAAATCTACACAGTGACAGGGTATGTGCTGTATCTGTCTATAGACAAGAACTTTCTCTAAGCTAAGGCTCACCTATTTGTTGCAAAAGAGACCAGCGACATCTCTGTTCCTTTTTTCTTGCTACTCCTCTCTTTTCTGCCTTGAAATGCTTCAAACATTGTCCCAACTATTCAAATATCTCCTCCTATTTCAAATAATCTCTTTCACACTGTAAGACCTCAGTAATCTTTCTTCATCCAAAGCCTGTAAACTTCTTATACTATATTACACAATTTACCATTTGATTATGTACACTTCTGTTCTTTTACAGTTGCCTCATGAATATGCATGACAACTCCCCGTGAATTTAAGCTTCCGAGGAGAGCATGGCATTTTCTTCCCCTCCTGAGCTTTAGTATTATCCATCATTCTTACCATAGGTCTCGGTACATTTGTTAATTGTATCATTTAGGAATATCTTTAAGAAAGACCCAAAAAGCCCTTCAGTTAGAGGATATTCACTTCCTAGACATCTAATTTATAATGTCTCATTTTGGACTAACCTGTATGTTTCACTAGCTTCATTCTTTTCCTCCTTTGCTTCTCTTTCCTCTGCAAAGGCTTAATAAGATAACATGTGGAACATTCTAGCATTAAGCCTTGCACTTATTAAATGCCAAACAAATAGCAATTGCTTTTGTTTATGTTTACTTTTCTGGTTAAATTGATTTAAAAGTGGGAGGAATTTTTTAAATAATAGTTTTACTCTAAACTTTTTGCATGTAGGAAATGCATAATTGTACACTGGCCTTGCTAGTTTATAAACATAACAGAAGATATATAATTTATGGAGTCTATAATATGTCCTGAAATCCTGACATGTACTTACATTATATATGAAATTACTTCTTTCTTGGAAAAAGTAGACTTTCTTTGTATTATTCCAAAATAAAAAGAAATATAACTAATTTTACTTCTGTAGTTATGGGAGACAGACAGAACAATTATAGCCTCCCTTACTTCATGATGCTGAATCCTTGAGAAGTTTAAGCAGCACTCTATTGCCAAAGCATTCTATTGCCAAAGTACTCTATTGCCAAGAAAGAAATGCTTGCTATAGCCCTCGGATTGTTTGGTTGTTCTGCAAATAACACTTTCACATTTGCTCAACCTGAAAATGCCACACTGGTTCATCTGCCCCCTTACATTACGCTGGACATCTAAAACACTCATTGATTAGGTAGCATCATGCCTGGGAGACCTTAACTCTTTTTGTCAAAATAATATTAATTATAATAAGATTATATTATTACATATTAATAGTATTAATATTAATGAATAGATGAATAGATGCAGAAAAAAAGAATCTTTTAGAATAGAGTCTTATTGTTTTAAAGATTCTCAGCTTGGTCTGGTTAGAAAGTCATGAATCAATTAAGTTTCTACTCCATTAGGAATTTCCAGAAGTACTTTGAAAATAAAAAGTCATTTTTCTTTTTTTACTAAGAAAGCTGTCAATCCATTTCTCACTGTTTTCCAAAATTCCATAGCAAGAGGATAAGCAAAGAAACTAACATATCGTGATAGATAATTTTTCTCATTAATACATGACTAAATGGATAATTAGAGAATAATTTTCCCAGACATATTGAGACAAGTGACAGAGGACAGACTCGAAGCCAATTTTTTTACTCCAAAGTCTAAACTCTATTCGGCCATACTCCCATGCTCTGCGAATTTGCTTCAGAGCAAATAACTGAGCACAGTAGCCGTCCGCAGCTTTATTAACATCACTAAACGTAAGCGCATTAGGTCAAATTATCTGACGATATCTCTGCTGCAATATAAATAAAAGTGCCATAGACATCTCCCTCAGGTAACAGAAAATAGAAAGAAACCAAGCATAATTTTAGCCCTTTTTAGAATTCAACTCATTTAAGTTCATTCCCTGAGATGGTTCTTAAGGTCAATGTGGAGTCTTCTCCATAGTTATTTGAATCAGTATTATATTGAATCATACAAAATTGCTATTTTTGTAAGCCAAGAGCTGTTGATAAGTGGCAGTTTCACATGGTTTAACTGAATAGGGCCATGACTGTAGTGTATCAAGTCACCTAGTGTGAACTATTCTCAGTCCTGGACTTTTCACTGTCAGGATCAAGCCTGCAGCTACTGCCTATGAATTGTAGTCACTGTTTCCATGTGAACAATCAATATGCATGTGTGCTGTACGTGGTATGCTTTAGAGAGGGTTATGATCGTCTTCCATAAAAATATGTAGATTTCCCCATAGTAGATACATTTTATGGGGAGATAACTCATATTGATGGCTTGAGAGTGACTTGAATTCATCAAGCAGTTTTTATTCTACATGCAGTTAGAAAAGAATTCTTCTGCATTGAATGTTGTGATTTTCAATACTTACCTATGTCTCACTTTGTTCTATGTAAATATATACCATAAAAGGAGATAAAGTGATTTTAAGTATGGATGGGCAAAGAATATGGAGCAAAGGAAAAATGCTAGTAGAAAGAGAATATCAAACTAATAATGAATGTAATAAAGATAATCTACAAAATATGTGCCATAGGATCTTGTGAATTTCTTGAAATAGGACCATAGGCTTTGTCTCTAAGCTTGTAATGGCCCGTGTAAAGAGGAACACTTCATTAATTATGAAATTCACAGTGCCCATTAAACAGGAAAACCAGTTATAAAGGAGAAGCACAACAATTTCTAGTTTTAGAGTTAGGGGAAAAAAATCACCAATAGGCCTTCATAAAGAGGTCACTATAATTGTATTGAATTACAACCTCATTTACATCTTTACAATAAATATCACAATGAATTGTATAAGGACGATTTTGCTTTAAGCAGTTTTCCTCAATGTAGGTCACTAGCATAAATGTGAAAATGTAACTCAGGAAAAGCAAATCAGTGGGGGTTAAAGTGATATGGTACAGATTTATAGGTTTCTGCTAAGCAAGATAATTCAGGGATAGAGTTCAAAAATCTCTAAATGAATGGATGTACAGCTATGCCCTCAGGCAGCCCTCCTCGGAGCTTTGATAGATATTGAGAGACAGAGAGTTCCCTCATATCCCCTGACACAAGGATCTGGAGTACTGCTATTTTGGTCTCTATTTAGGTGCCATTAAATGCAGAGACACATTTTCGAGCTCTCATCTAGGTGAAGATAAGATTAGCATCCCTGAAAGAAAATTGAAAGTCTTGACAAAGATGTAAACTTGAATTATCCCACTTCAAACAGGGGGGATGAGTCCAGGCCTAACTTGATATAGGACAAAGAAAAAGTTTAGGCACAGATAAAGGAAAAGCAAAGGTCCATACATCTATTTCATAGCTCATAACCCATAGCAAAAATCTGAAATAGATGCAAGAGAGACTCAACTGTAACAAAAATGCCATCTCTTAGAAGAATCAATTTAACTTTCTGGTATCTTCTTCAAATTAAATGACTTCAAAGTATAAATCTATGGAACTAAATGAGTTAACTTGGAGTAATAATTATAACAATAAGGAGCATTAGGAAGATGATGGACACTATATGTGAGACACTGTTCTGTTTTATATTTATTTGCTTATTAGACCCTCCCTACGAGCTTATGAACTATTATTATATAAAATTGAAGATCAGAGAAGTTAAATAATTTTACAAAGGCATATAATAAATATTATAACCAGGATTGTGAATCAGAAAGTCTAGCTCCTCAATCTGGGCTTTTAACCATTATGCTACGGAGTTAGGATTAGTAATTGTAGTTTGATACTGGGAAAAAGTTACCTCTATTCTAATTCTAAGTGGTATTGGTTTTAGAATATGTGCTTTTCTTTTAAATGGTAAGTACATAAGAGAGCCAGTGGTCTATTACGGTTATTCCTATTCAATGACAAAACTATACATGTATGATAATGCCAATGTTTACATTTTCTATAGAAGAAAGTCATTCATTCATCTATTTATTCAACCTTTTTTACTGAGTGCCTTCTATCTCTAGGCGCTGTGCTAAGTGCTGAAAATAGAAAAGTGAATAGCGCCGAGAAGATTTCTGCTGTTACAGAATTTATATTTTAATGGAAAGAGACAGACTATAAGCAAAGAAATGAAATAAAACAAACAACAAATTATCAGATAGCAATAAGTACTATGTAGAGAATTAAAATAGGGCAATATGAGAGAGAATGATGGGTAATGATGTTATTATTTGAATCACCAGGGTATTTGTTTGGCTTCCCAAATTTATGGAGCCTGAAATTCTTCTCTGAGGAGCAAACTCATATATTGATCTATTTGACATCTCCAATCATAACAGTCAGGTGTGCTTGTCTCCCTTTAACAAATGCTTGTAATGGCAGAATAAATAAAAGTTTTAGAGCAACATCAGAGTACATATATCTGAATAGTACAAGCTCCATAATCTGTTGAATAGATATGTTAAAATATATCCCTTAAAGTTACTTTGGGTTAAAAAAGTTAACAGAATAGGCAACACATAATAAATGCTCAGTAAATATTTATTGAACATTGGACTTAGTAATGGACTTAGTCATGACCCCCAAGGGTTGATGCATATGATTACCAACTAATTGTTACTATGGCAAATTTTCTTCCTCTGATAGCCAGAGAGATGAAAGTTCTAAGATATGCAAAATTTAAGATATGGCAAAATTTGTTACTCTGGCAAATTTTCTTCCTCTGATAGCCAGAGAGATGAAAGTTCTAAGATATGCATATTTAGAAATATATCACAAAACTCGGTAAGTAAATATTTTAAATAATCAGAAAAGCAAACATATTGTTCTGCTTCTAGCAGTAATTGAGTAATTGGAACCCTCTCAATAAGATTAAGTATAAAATTGGACAAAATATGCAAAGCGACTGTTTTTGAAGCATTAAACAGCAAGCAGCAGAAGACAGTGGTTACATTTGTGAGGCGATCACCTTGGTCTTCTACTCAGGGATCTTTCCTAACGCAGGGCTGGAAAAGTGAAGACAAACATAGCATCAGGGCTCTCTGAACTAAAGGCTTAGCAATCTAAGTTTTAGACAGCTGAAGTTATTGGAAATTTCAGAGCACAGAATAAAGAACTCTGCACTATGGAGAGAGGGATGGAGTCCAGGAGTCTGTGTGGAGATACACCATGAGCCCTTAGTCCAGGGATGGGCTGCATGTGTGCAGAGTAAGACTCTGTGAAGTCTAGCAGAGATCCTGTACTGCAAGGCTGTGCTGAAAGGTGATAGTATATAGGTAGTGCAGTGCTGGGAGATGTGAAAGTTCCAGATGTTAAAGACTAAAGAAGATTTGCTAAGCACTGTGGGCCCCAGAGCTTAGGAGTAAGAACTACACTGTCACAGCCAAGTTCAAATCTGAACCAGACAAGCCCTAATCCAAATGAAACCAGATTTGAGAAGATCGAAAGGACCTGCAAGCAATTTAACTGTTTGACAGAAAAAAACTTATAAAGATGATATAATCTGAACTCTCTGCAACATATTCACAAAGTTCAGTATACAATTAAAAGTATACTCCCCATGTAGTAGATTAAATAGACCTATTATCAAGAAAAAATCATTCGGTAGAAATATATCTTGAGAGGACCCAGATATTAGAATTTGTAGACAAAGACTATAAGAAACTATTATACATATGTTCAAAAATTTAAAGAAAAAGATTGTATTGGGGAGTGAACAGATAGCAGTATGAAGAGAACAGATAGCAGTATGTAAAAAATCAACGATAAAAAATTCACTTAGTGGGCTCGATAATTTGCGATTGCAAAAGAAAGGCTAAGTGATCTTGAAAACAGATCAATAGAAATTATTGGATTCGAGTAGAAAAAAAGGTTATTGATTTTGAAGACAGATCAATAGAAATGATCAGATCTGAAGAACAGAGAGAAATAAGATTGAGGGAGGGAAAGTGTAGAGAGACTAAGTGACTGGTGAAATAGCATCTAGGTGTCTATATATTAATGACATTACACAAAGAGAAGAAAGAGGATGATCTGACAGAAAACATATTTGAAGAAATAATAGCCAAAAATTTCTCAAATTTATTGAAAAAGAAACTATCAACTTTCATATTTAAAACAGCCAGGAAACCCTAAGCAGAGTAAATACAAGGACAAAAACAGCAAAAATACATTATACTCAAATGGCTGAACACTAAAGCTAAAGAGAAAAATTTTAAAGCAGTCTGAGGGAAAAAAACCCACAATATATTCATGTGAATAAAAATAACAAATGAAGTTTGAAGTCTCATCAGAGACAATGACGGCCATAAAACAATGAAACGATGTCTTTGCTGAAAATAATTGTTAGAGTTCTAAATCTAGCAAAAATACCCTTCCACTCTGATCAAGACAGACATCTTCAGAGAAATGAAATGAAAACTGAGATAATTCATTACCAAACAGTTAAAAGTAGACTGTGAAGATGTGATGCCTGAGCCATGTGCTCTTGGATAAGTTATTTAACTTCTCTGTGAACTTGTTTTCTTCCCTAGAAAATAAGGATAATAAAACTTTAAAAATTTTAAATGAGAGAATCCATGCACTTAGAACCATGTCAGGTGTATAGAAAGTCTCAATAAATCTTATCTAAAATGTAAAATAGGGCCCTTGTTTTAGAATAAATTTTCCTTTAACAAGAAGTATGCAATTCTACAGTAGTGCTTTGAGGGAAAAAAACGCTTCCACAATTATAGCTTAGACCTTAGAAATTAAGTAAATGCCATCAGGTTCCAGTTCTCTACCTTCTCCCAAAATAATATTCAAATTTCCTTTTGGAGGGTCTGTGGAGCCTCTGCCATTCCCTCAGTTCCAGAGAGCATTATCCAGTGGAATCAAAACCTACAATCTTTAGGAAAGACTAGCTTCTCTTCTCATATTTGTAGCTTTTTAGCTCTGTTTGCTTCCAGCTGGCCTAATAGCAGTCTTCACAAATGTACGTGGTCTCTCAACTGAAATGCAGCCCATTGGGAAACTTTCCCCTGACCTGAGAAAAGCTGAAGCCGTGAGGGTCCTCAGATGAATCTATCAAGAACAGAGACAGAAATCATCCTGATATAACAACGTGAGAACCAAGCAAAATGCATGTGAGACCAGATCCCTAGTTTTGAATTCACTTCTAAATATCCTCTCAAGGGTTCTTTTCAGGTTGTATGCCACCTGGTCTCTCATCAAGGTGACACCAGAGACTTAAAGCCCATCCCCCACCCTTGCCTACCATCATGCCTCCTTGCTTGGGTTGTAATGCTGACATTTTTTCTTCCCCACATTCAGTGATTCTTTGTGTCAGACTTAATGGGTTTTAAAATATGTAGTTATTCATGTAAACTTTGAATTATTTGCAAAATTAAAAGACATGTTCATTCTCTTTTTTTAAAAGTGATACTTGAAAGCTCTCAGAGATGCTTTGGGGTTAAACAGAAGGTCAACAGAGTGAAAGGAAAAGACCTCACTCCATGTACACTGTTGTAGGTTCTCTCGTTTTTACTGTGCTTGGCGGAGCGGGGTGGGGTGGGGGGGCGTGGATCTGAAATATATGAAAACAGGGAACTTAAAAATAATAATAAGAGCAATTAGAAGTAATTTTTTGCAAAAAAAATAGATTAAGAGTAATAGGTAATAAATATGATACTTAAAATACCATTAAAAATGAAAATATAAAATAGATAAGATTTTGAACGATTACAGTAGGCTAGAAGTCAACAAAGACAAATGTAAAAGACAAAAAGCTGAGATTAAAAAGTTAAAATCTGTGAGATAAAATGTTATGGGGGCTCATTAATAATTAATAAAAATTCAACTTAAAATGGATTAAAAACTCAAAGGTAAGACCTCAAACTTTTAAATTTCCAGAAGAAAACAGGGTGTAAGCTCTTTGACATTGGTCTTAGCAATGATTATTTTGGTTTGACACTAAAAGCAAAGACAATAAAAGCAAAAATAAACAAATGGGGCTACATCAAAATAAAAAGCTGCTCGGCAAAGAAAACCATCAACAAAATGAAAAAGCAGCCTATGAAGTGGGAGAAAATATTTGCAAACCACATATTCAATAAAGAGTGACTATCCAGACTATACAAGCCAACCTTTCTTAGGGATCTTTCCCAGTCAGCCCCCTTCTCCTTTCTCCCACATTTTTATCCTTGTTCTTTGACATGAAGTTGTATCAGCCCACAAAAGCGAGTCAAGGAGCACCAATATCAAACCTCCAGAAGAATTTCCTAGTGAGGTTGAGATCTACAGTGTTAACTGTTTTTAGAATCTCTAGTATCATTCTTCTAAGCAGTTTTATTTAAAAGAATACAGTGTAAGCTTGGGAAAGTATTCAAATTCAGCTTATGCACTGCTGTAAGTAAAAATGTGAATTTAGGCTTAAAAAATGTCTAGGATGAGATAAATCACCAATAGAAAAAATAAAATAGCACTGAAGAAGTACTTCTTAATATTCTATAGCCAAAGACAATAGCAAGCAATTCGTCACCAGAGTGCGTGCAATTCTATGTGCTCATGACATTGTCTATGAGGTAAGCATTTAACAGTGCTATGGCATCCTGTGGTTCGGCTCCAATATAGCATAGCTGTGTTTCTCAAAGGGTAGTCAGAACATTCCTTGCATCAGAATCAGCTGCAGTGCTTGTTAAAAATTCATATTCCTAGGTAATTCCTAGGTTTTAATTCAGATGTAATGAATCAGAATTTCTGGACATGGTACCCAGGAGTCTTCTTCCTTAAAACAATCCTTCTCTTCACTCCCACCCCTACCCCCAGTAAGTGTCGGTACAAGGAGGAGGGGTTGGTGGGGACATTTCTGTCAGTTGGAATGTTGAGTAGAGCACAGATCCTTGATCTTCTGAAAGGCAGTGAGAAAACAGACTGATAGTCTAAATGGTCAAGAACATGGAGAAACAATACAATGACAACCAAAGGCTAGAGATCAGTGGCTTTAAAGTTATTCTTGATTATTCTCTCTTTCACTCCCACGACCAGTTCCTCGGGAAATTCTTTTGGCTCTTCCTCCAATATTTATCTGACTACTTCACCTCCACTATCACCCCCCTGGTCTGAACCAGTATCTCTTGCTTTTGTTATTGAATATCCCTATGTTTCCTATGCCCCCACAATCTATTCTCCACACAACAGCAGAGAAGTCATTTAAAATCTTAAGTCAGGTTATGTCACTCTGCTTAAAGCCCAGCATGATTTTGTGCTGCAGGTCACTCCAAGCCAGTCTCTGTGTTCTTCCCCTTGTACCCTTGACCCAGATCTTCTGCCTCTTATTCCTTTCAGTCCAGTCACTAGGGCCTTCTTTGCAGTTTCTAGAACACATCTTCTGCCTGGAATATGTTTCCTCCAGACATGTGCGTGACTAACGCCAACCCCGTCTAACAGCTTGTCTCAAATAGTTCTTTCTTGAAGAGGATAGATGTCACCACCCTGTTCAAAACTGCAACCCACCTCTCCCACGCATGCTCCAGACTCTCCCTCCATTCTTCTTTTTCTTTTTCCTAGCACTTATTCCATACTATGACATTTAGTGGCTTATGAAGCTTCTTGTTAATTTTCTGGTTCCTCACTCAATGAGAAGGTCAGCTGCAAGAAAGCAGGCATCTTTATGTGTTTTATTCTCTACTAAATCCTAAGAACCTCATGTGTACCAGTGTGTGTCTGGTATGAAGTAGGCACTCAAACATTTGTAGAGTGAATTAATTAAGTAAATATTGACAAAATAGACAAGATCCTGACAAAGCATAAGGGGAAATTTAGGAATAATTACAAAGGATTTAATAGAGAGAATTTACTAGAATAAGAATTGGATCCAAGATAGGTAAAAATAATTTGGTGAGCCAGAAAATCTGAGTGGCCCTGGAACCAAGAAATTTATTATGACATTTTTTTTTTTTTTTTGCAGATAATAAGTAGTTCTGAGGTTATAGTTCAAGGCTAACCACAAATCATGCTTTTGGCCTTTGCCTCAGAGTTCCAGGTTGTATTTTATTTTTTAATTCTAAGACATTAGAAGGAGAAGCTATGAAATTTCAAGGTTTTTGGCAAGTTCATGTTTATGCAATGATCAGGAAATAAGACTCTACACTTAGAAATCTATAAATAGATATTTTGAGAAAAGAATGGAAATTTTCAGAAAAAAAAAATCCCACACTGGAGATATATACCTCTTTTGCTTCTAAATACACTGTGGTCAGATAGTAATAGTGGCAGAAATCTGCTATAGAGAAATTTGAGTGACCGCAAGCTTAGCGTAGATTTATTTTTCCAAAAGAACAGGGAAAAGTTGATGAAATATGTCAGTGAATATAGTCACACACAGGCCTACACTTAAGTCATTATTCACAAATTATTTCTTTCTTCAATATTCTATCAAGCTTGATATTATGGACTGAATTGTGTTCCCTCCAAAATCATATGTTGAAGCCCTAACCCTCAAGTGACTTGTTTTGGAGATAGGGACTTTAAAGAAGTAATTGAGGTTAAATGAAGTCATACGGGTGGGGGTCCTAGTTCAATATGACTACCTTCTGTATAAGAAGAGAAAGGGACACTAGGGATACACACAAACAGAGAAAAGGCCATGTAAGGACACGGTGAGAAGGTGGCCAGAATGACCCCAAAGAAACCAACCCTCTTGGCACCTTGATCTTGGACTTACAGCCTCAAGAACTGTGAGAAAATATATTTCTGTTGTTCAAGCCACCTGGTCTGTGGTATTTGATGATGGCAGCCCTGGCAAACTAATACACTTGGTTATCAGAATGTATTTGGAGTAAGGTTCTCCATCATTATATTGTGAAAAACATACGGGTACCAAACTGATTCTTTTAATTTATAATATCTATTAATACTATTTGTGTAGTTAGGGACATTGTAAATAAGAATTTTAGTCAATAATGGTGTGTTGCTGAAAGGTTTCAGTGTGTTTTACATAGACTATTCTACAACATGTCCTGTTTTTTTTTTTGTTTTTTGTTTTTTTTTTGTTTTGTTTTTTTAAAGGGGGGAAAAGCAACTCCAGATTTGCAATGTTGCAACAGATGGTTCATCCCTGTAGTAGGAGAGTGATGTCTTCATCAAGCTGTTGACAGAGTTTGTGAAATTTAAATCCTAACAATGACTGGCATTGCTACAAAGATGTATATTTTGAAATCCCACATATTTTTAAATGTTCCTGTCTTACATGAACCAGTGTCAACAAGAGAAATTACCTGACATGTTTTTTCCTATAATAACTTTAAAGGATACCACAGTTCTATTTTATTTGAGTAAAGACGTGGGGATAGTTGTTTTCAAGGCAATATGGTGTTGGGAGCATAGGTGTATGGACCTCTGTCTATAATTCCCTAAATGACCAATGGCATGTACAAAATGGAAGCCTGCATCAGTTCTGGAAACAAAGAGAAAGCCCTCCACAGGCCAAATGCTTAGAAGGGTTTCTATTTGCAAAAACAATATGGAGATTGGAATGAAGCAAAGGAACAGTCCCTGTGAGATCGAGTAGAATTTCTGAGAGAAGTAGGAAGAGGTCCTGGCAAGACTCTCTCTGGCACCCAAACTCAGCAGAGTGAAAGCTGATGACAAGTCCCATCACTGGGTACCCTCCTGAGTCTGCTAACAGGCAGTGTTCAGGCAGCAGACTAGCTGCACTGTGGACCAAGTTCTTTAGAGAGAGGAGAAGGCTCTCTTGGATGTTTATTTGTGTCATTTATAACATGGTCACTGTTCACGTTCTAGTTCCTTCCCCACCATCAGTCTCCTCAATACCCGTAATTGGAAGTTAAAATTAGAGTATATGATGGAGGAGAAAAGAAAGGAGAATATTCTCTTCTAGATTTAATCTGTACCTAAGTGTCCTTAATTGGAATATTTGAGAAAAACCTCATCTGAATTTGTCGAATTCATCCAGTATAACTTCCAATTGACTATAAACCAAAATAGAGCAAGCCTAGGCCTCCTATAACCCCAAAAGAATAAAAAGAAAAAATCAAGAAGCCTATGTAAAAATACAACAATGCCAAACATGGAGAAGGCTCAAACAGCTTAGCTCTGAAATAGTCTAATGTAAGAAAAGAATATTAAGAAATGGTTTGTGACCTCAGTCAAATGATTTGATTTGTGACTGCAATAGAATGCAAAAAGTTATCCAAGCACAAAGGAAGGAGGCAAGCTCTGAGCAAGCAGAGTAGCCTGGGGATGTTAGTTCCGGCCATCAATTCATGAACTACATAGAGACAGTGATGCGTCTGTTGGATACTGAAGACATTAATTATGATGTAGAAAATAAACTCAAGGGCTATGCATGTATTCTTCCCAAATAAACTCTCTAATATCTTGAGTTAAAAGAAAGAAAGATTAATCAAAAACAATAGCTCAATAATGAGTTAATCATAGCCAGAAGGGATTGGCAGTGAGTTTTAAAGCATATTAAATACTGAGAAATAATTCTCAGTCATTGTTTTAAATACGGTTACAAAATTGATTAAAGAACAAGTGTATTATCTAAAACAATACCCTATATTATTAAAAAGAACATGATAGGTTTTATGTCCTCATTAAATATAACAGCCCGAGAAAGACAAAAGAAATTTCTGTGAATAAATTTGAGTACAAGAACACCTACACAAAGCTTCAAGCAATTATTGATACATGTAGAATTTAATTTATTTTCATAATAAAGGCTTTCTTTTTTGGTTGACATCAATTCTTGGGTGAATTTATAGTGTCTATAGCTGACATGTAAAGGGGTGTTGTGTAAACCATCAAATAGAACCTTCTTGGAACTGAAACTGCTTTGGTTAAATAGATCCTGAATGTTACCACGCACTTGTGATAATTAAGGGAAAACAAACAAAAAGATCACCACTGCCATTGCCATTTGTCCCACAGCACCCTTTGTCATCTAGATGCTATATGCCACACCATAGCAGGGCTTGGCACAGAATAAACATTTAATATTTAACTGACTTAACAGAATAATAAAAAAGAAAGCCATCTGTAACTGATTTTATTTTAGGTCTTCAGAATCTCTTTTGTTCTCAGGCACCCTCGTACTTAATAATAACATTTAGTCAGTTCCTATATAGAAAGTAAGATTTAAATCCAAGAGAATTTTCTTGTAATTGTGTTTTAGTAATCAAATAAGCTTGTTTGATGAAAAAAATACTATTTTAAGAAAAAGATAGATTTTCAGCTAAGACAGTGGAAAATGAATACAATATCAGGAGGTTCTGAGTGCCTAAAATGCTCAGCTGTTTTGCTAAGTGGAGGAATGAATTATTAAACTTATCGTATTTTTCTCAACCTTTGAACCGTAATATATCTCTTGCATGAGTACAGTAAAGGCGTATCATTTTACAAATAGGTCTGAACTAGAATGAGTGTGAGATCTTTGATTTAAACAATGTTGAAAATCCAAATATATTTTTCATGATAAAAAGTTAAAAATACACATGTGGTATATTTTTAAGGCACAAGAACAAAAATTAATTTAAGAAGTCAATATTAAATATGATGAGCATCTAAACTGTTTCATATTAAATACTGATGATTCATTTTCCAGATGAATGTCACGTGTAGTTCCTGCTGTCACCTGCTCCCCCCCCACCCCCAACACACAGATAACAATAACCAAACATGGTTTTAAAATTTATTATGTGTTCTGGTCAAGCCACCCTTTGTATTGTAGACTTCAGAGAGCTGGGGTAAGAAATGAGGGAAAAACATGGCTTCTACTAAATTCGTAGTATAGTGAGTGGATAAAAGCATGGTGTCTGAAGTCAAATCTCAGCTGCCACTAATTAGCTGTGTGACCTTAGGCAAGTTACTAAATCTCTCTGTGCTTCAGTTTCCTCATCTTTAAATTTGGGATTACAATTGTACTTATTTCATAAGATTGCTGTGAGGATTAAAAGAATTTGTTTAATAAATTCAATATAAATATTTACTATTTTTATCAGTATAAGTACAGAACCTCCCACTTTAATAGTAATTGGACAGCTAGTTCTTGATATTTGGTAGAATGAAAATTTAATTTTCATTCTCAACTAGAACACAAAAGTCAGAATAATTTTTACTAATAGGCCAGCAGGGTTGATGTTGAATTATCTTGATAGCCTCATTATCTTATTATGTTAATATGACACATATTATATTAGAACCCCATTAATTATGTTTTAATTCATTCTTACCTATATCAAATGTATTTGCATATACATGTGTATCTGTGTGTCTATACAGACATTACATATTATTGAAACCCCCTTATATATCCTTCCAAGATCACATGGAGTAGTAGTTTGAAGTAGACCTGAAGATTATGGATCCAAACTGCCTAGAAGTGAATCCGAAATCTACAATTTCCTAGCTGAGTGACTTTGGGAAAGTTACTTAACCAATCCATACTTAGTTTTTCCATTTAAGGATAATTATCCCTTCTCCCCCAATGGGGATAATTGAATACCTACTCAATGGGGTTTTGTGAGAATTAAATGAATTAATATGTGTTAAGTACTTAGAATACCATAACATTGCCTGGTACATAGTAAACACCAATAAGCATGTGTTAGTAAATAAATCACATCCCACTCCATCCATAAGTAGAATTCCTGGTTCTAAATTTTAGATTTAACATTTCTTGCTTTTGTTTATATATTTGGCTTGTCCTTGCTCTTCAGCCAGAGACAACCAGGAACAAATCTGTAATTGAACAAGTTGGGTTTATGTCTCTTCGTAGGAAGGAGGGATGCACAGCATGGGCATTCATGGGCATCTCAGTAACAGTGTCAGAAGAAATTATTGTAGGACTTGGGTTTGGTTGCGATTTTTTTTTTTTAGGAGGGTTCTAATACCTGCGCTTTGCCCTGGGTTAAATGGTAGAAGGAAGCAAGGATAATTCTATGACCAGGTGCCTTAATAAACCTTATTTAGAAGGAAGAAAGATTAGAGGGAGACTAGAGCTATAATTGGTGAAGAAGCAGAACTTGCCTTATCAGGAAGAGGGGAATACTTGATAATTTGGGTGGCTCTCACAGTTACCTTGTTTTTTCTTAGACAAATTATGAAGTAGTCTCTTTTTTTGGGGTCTCACTCCATCATAGCACAGAATGGCCTTGTCATTCTATGCTCTATGAAATGGTTGATGTCCAACAGGAGAATGCCACGGCATAGCTCTGAGGGCAGGCCAGCTACTAAGCACAACAAGGTCTAGCTGAAAGGACCAGAGCAGTTCCCAGGCAGTCATGGCTGCTCTCCACTTTCCCAGATTTACTAATTTATCCCAAAACATGATGATTTGCTTGATTTTTTAAAACTTTATGTGAATGGTATACTTTACTATATATTCTCTTACTTCTTTCACTCTTTGATATATTCATGGGCTTCACCATATTGATAATTGTGCTATAGTTCATTTATTTCTACCTCTGTACAGTGTTACATAGTGTTGACATCTGTAGTTTAATACCCATTCCATTTTTGCTGGACACAAATTATTTCTAAATATTTGCAATTATAAACAATATTTCAATGACAATTCCTATAAATATTTCCTGAGGTAAATGTTTGATGCTTTTACCAGAGTATAAACATCTTCAACAGGAGTATGCACATCTTCAACCATACTAAATTATTTTAATTTTTTTTTCCAAAATAGTCAAAATAACTTAGATTTCCACCAGCAGTGTTTAACTGTTCTGGCTGTGTTACATCTTCCCTGGCACTTGGTATGGTCAAACTTTAAATTTTTTGGCAAAGTAGTGGATTTAAAATGTTATTTTAGATTTTATTTTTTTTATTCAATCTGATTATTTCTGGCTTTTAGTGGTTGAGGTTAGTCTTTTGCATTCATTTCATCTATCTTATTCTCTTTGTTCCATTTTTTTCTGTTTCTTTGTTTCTCCTTTTTCCCCTTCCTTTGAATTGCAATAGTTTTCTTATTACATTGTTTTCCTTGGTTAGTTATACATCCTTATTGCAGATAGATAGAGATATAGAGATAGAGATAGAGATTACCCTAAAATGTCCAAACCCAAATGAATATAGTCTATAATTAATATATTTACCTTCCTAAGGGGGTTAGACTATTTCACCTCTAATTATCCTTCACCAACATACATATTATATAGTCTTATATTTTAGTCTTATTTTGCTATTTGTAACTCTGTTAGTTTTCTATTGCTCTCATAACAAACTACCGCAAACTTAACACCTGTTTTATAGTTCTTATGTCAGAAATCTGGCTTGGGTCTCTCCTGGCTAAAGTCAAGGGTGTAGCAGAGCTACATTTCTTTCTGGAGGCTCTTGGGGCAGATCTGTTGCCTTGCTCATTCTGGTTGTTGGCAGAATCCATTTCCTTGAGGTTGGAGGACTGAGATCTCCATTTCCTTTCTAGTTGTTAGCTGGAGACTGTTTTCGGCTTCTAGAGGCCACCCGCATTCCTTGGCTCTCCTTACCCGCTTCTGCCAAAGCCAGCATTGACAAATCAAGTACTTCTCATGCTTTGATTCTCTCTTCCTTCTTCTTCTGTCTCATCTTCTTGACCCATCTAAGAAAGGTTCTCTGCTCTTGACACGTGTGATTAAATTGGGCTCACCTGGATAATCCAGACTAATTTCCCATTTTAAGATTTGAACTCTGAGTCATATCTGCAAAATCCTGCTTGCTATTAAGATAACATATTCACAAATTCCAAGGATTAAGTCCTGGAATCTTTCGGGGACCATTATTCTGCCTACTACACTCCTCTATTTAACCATTAGATTTACGCTATTATAGTCAATGTTTTCTTTTACTCACATTTAATATTTCCTTTGACCACAATTACACGTGGCATCTTAGACCCTGCTTCTGTGTTCACTTTCCTTTTTATGAGAAATAAATTCTTTAGAAATTTTCTTAATGATGGTCTATTATAATTAAACCCTCATTTTCTATCTGAAAATGATTAAACCCTCATTTCCTTCTGATAATTAAAGAATTCTGAATATGCAATTCTAGGTGCCCCACCAGCCCATTAAAACTGAATGTTCTGTGACTTGCGATCAGTAATGCCCAGGAAGAGGCCAACTTTAGGATTTTACTACCAAACCTGATTCATGCTGTGAATTTCGAGGATTTTCCTTTCTTGGGATTCCAACTCTATAATTAAAATATTTTATTTTACAAATAACATATAAACTCTGCTTCCAGGAAGAGAGAGGAGATGTAATTTCCCCTAATTCTCCTGCTTGAAAAAGAAAAATTCCTAGATATTATGATGGAGGAAACAAACTATGAGATGACTCCGAAAGTTAGGGAGAAGAAGGCAGACAAGATAGACGGTACCAATGTCAGTATTCTGGTTGTGATATTATAGTTTTTTAAGCTCTTACCATTGGGAGAAACTGGGTAAAGGATATATCGAAATTTTGTGAAATTACAATTTCATGTTAATCTACAATTACCTCAAA
Source organism: Pteropus medius (assembly GCF_902729225.1). Classification (NCBI taxonomy): domain Eukaryota; kingdom Metazoa; phylum Chordata; class Mammalia; order Chiroptera; family Pteropodidae; genus Pteropus; species Pteropus medius. Next base: position 2,635,602 of record NW_024342467.1, on the reverse strand, counting down.
ATGAAATGTTTAATTTTTAAAATAATACACTAGCTATTCTTAGGGGTTATAGAGTGGGTGTGTTTTCATAATACCTCATTGGCCACATTGATGTAAACAAAATTCTTAAGTTTGTTTTCTACACTGATTTTTTTTCTCATTTGTAATGCTCTCATTTTTTTGGTTTGTTAATTTTAGAAAAGTGCATACATTCCTTTGTGACTTCATGAAGCATGCAAAGTAAATTATAATTTTATAATTGAATATTTTTTACGTCATATGAGAACAATAAAATTTCTCTTTTATTTTTATGGGATCTACAATACGACTTTAAAAATCAAAGATTATTATTTATATATAGAAATGAAACTTGTACTGGATGAACAAATTTTTAAGTAGTAAAATTATATAAGAATAATGAGTAGGCCATTCTAGAAAATGCAAATCTCAATTTTTGAGAATATGGGATCAGCAGTAAACACTATATTATATAATACAGAACTATAGGAATGATATCCCACAAATTAAACTGTAACCCAGTAAGATCTGCAAGATCTGTCCTTTACTTCACTCATTGACTCACATTTATTCCAAATAACCCTTGGGCTATTGCAAAAATGTAATTGACTTATAGTTTTGAGGAGCTCAGCTAGTATCTGTGCTTTGCATTAATCAATATATATGTTGTTTACAAGAAAAACCTATAATGAAAATCACCAGAGGAATAGAATTATACACAAACATGTACTCTCTCCCTGTGTTTCTTTGATTAATGAAAGAACTTTATATATACTGTATAAAGACATCTATTAAACTGAGGTTATTTTTCAAGAATTATATTATCTCAGTATTAACTTGGTTAGTTTAGAAGCTGAGATCTTAAGAGTATTTTGCTTCAAGCAGTACTTCCTCGAGCCTTTATTCATCACATTTTTAATAACTCAAAAAGATTTTTGTGACTATTTTATTTGATTCAAAATACACCAAAAGCTTTATAATATAATATAAACTTTATAATGAAAATGGCCAGGAATTAGAAACACAATATTTTAACCTGTTTCCTTGATAAAACCTTGTTTCCCTCCTAAAGTTTTCAGCCTTATATATAAAATAAGGCTCTAATAGTCTTCACAATTGCATACCCAGTAAACTTCTGTTTATGGTACTCATGATTTCTGAAACAATATAGTAACACTAAGGTTTTTAGTTGATTAAAAGAAATAAATGAAGACTTTCCACATAATTATACACACAATTCTAATTGAAATGATGTCTGAAAGTTTACACAAGTAAATTACTTAAATTAATTTGCAGTTAAAGTTTTCTGTAACTGTAGACTTTTATTAGTCAAGGTTCTCCAGAGAAGCAGAACCAACAGGATAGATGGATAAATAGACGGATAGATGGATAGATGGATAGATGGTTGGATGGATGGATGGATGGATAGATGGATGGATAGATGATAGATAGATGATAGATAGATAGATAGATAGATAGATAGATAGATAGATAGATAGATAGATAGACAGATGATGTATAGAAGGAGATTTATGTGGAAATTGGCTCATGGTATTATGGGAGTTGGGCCACTGGTATAATTCCTGGTTTCCTGGACACCAGGAACTCTGATGTCCAAGGGCAGGAGAAAAATGGATACCTTAGCTCAAGAAAAGAGAATGCCCCCTTCCTCTACCTTTTTGTTCTATTTGGGCTCTCATTGGTTAGGATGATACCCTACCCATACTGGTGAGGGTGATCTTTCTTATTCAGTCTATAGATTCAAATGCTAATCTCTTCCAGAAATGCTCTCACACACACACCCAGAAACAATGTTTTACTAGCTATCTGGGCATCCATAGCCCAATGAAATTAAAACATAAAATTAACCATCACAAGATTCTTATGCCTGTAAAGATATTTAAAACAATTTATTTTATGTGAAATGTACATTATTAATGTCAAATTATGTTTTATTTTCAGAGAAGTGAAGCATTTATTTCTATATTTTCTGTCATTAGTATGCCAAGTACTTTTACTGTTGGAAAGCAATAAAATGAATCATTTTGGCTTTGGCTGATGTTATAGTCCACATTAGCAACAATTCTGATAAACAAAAATGCTCATGGTCCTTCATACTAAGCAAATTAGAGGCGCCCAGTCATCGATTTTTACTGCATTGTGTGTGGGAGGTAAGGAGGAGTGTAGGGAGATAAGCACTCCTAGGAGGAAAAAGGAAAAATGAAACTGTAGAATATTTTTTCAGAACCAAAAAATGGTAGGAGAAAGATGAGTTAATGTAATAGCCTTTAGGTAATGTGGGCGATTGTATGTTTGTACATGCAGGAAGTTGAGGAGTACACAAGACCTATAATTTTCCTTAGAGTTTAGACTACAAGTGTGTGCGTGTGTAATACTTTTATTTAAAATTTAGGATGATATTGCTTCAATAATTTCTCTATGAGATTCTAGGTACAATCCCATGCAATTGGAATTTGATAGTTCTTTACATAAAGAGAATGAGAATTATCTAAGACCTCTATTATTTCACTTTTTTATGCTACAGGCGTGAGCACTTCATATCATCAGGGGGAAACAGGAACGAGTTTTTATTAAAGGAAGTGTGTGTCCAAAACATTTACTTCTTAAAATTTTTATAATAAAAGTAACTATAGCTATGTATTATACAATATACAACTAAACGTGGTTTTTCTTCTGCTGTCTATATAGCTTGAAATACCTTTCTCATATAGTCATTTTTAACCAGAAATATGGACACATCTTGACATTAACTGTCAAATATATATGGTGTACAAAATAGCAAAACTGTAAGCATCAAAATGGAAAAGAAGAGAAGCAAGGGCTAGCAATATTTATCCATAGTTCATTGGTCAACGTAGGAACAGATGTGGGCAATTATAAATTAGTCTCCTTAGCAATTCTGAGATTTGGATCACATAATGCAGATAACATATTCAGTAAAAGTTCTGGAAAGTATCTGGTGAGTCATGCAGCTAGAGGTAGAGAGAGATGGCTCACTTGGTGCCATGAGCTCTTCATCATGTCTATCCATTCCTTCTCTGGGAACCAAAAGGGAAGAGAGACCGCTTCCCCAGAAGCCACTCAATGCAGATTTTTTCCATATATATTAAAGCTGTAGGCCTTGTCCTACTATGTTTAGTCCTCTAAAGTAGATTCCAGTTTCTTAGAATCTAACTGCAGAATGTTAGAGATGAAATTGACCTTAAGGATTATTTAACTACTTTAGGAAGTTAGACTCAGCATTATTAATTATATGGCTAATTAGCGGTAAAGCTGGTGATAAAACAATCTGCAAGACTTCTCGTCCAGTGCCTTTGACTACGCTATCCTGCTTCCCTTCACCCCGAATTTCTCCTTTTATTCTCAGGATGTAACTGAGAAGCATTGAAATACTGTGTTGGTGGCACTTCTTTAAGCATTATCTTTCTCTAAACATGCAGAAGAATCATATTGTTGAACATAACAATCTGTTTAATTCTTAAAGAATCTCTGTTTTTCTCCTAACAGCCTCAAAACCAGTGGATTTGAAATATTGCACTGGTCCTGTCCCTAATACTACACAGCTGTGCCACATTCCCTGTCCTACTGAATGTGAGGTTTCATCTTGGTCAGCTTGGGGACCTTGTACTTATGAAAACTGTAATGACCAGCAAAGCAAAAAAGGTATGTAATATTAACATGCCATGCTTAAAACTCCCATCAATTAAGTCAAAGGATGAATTATTTAAAAATGCTGCTCTGTGTTCCTTGTAATTATTCATCTGTGATATTTTCCAGAATGGCTAAAGATGATTGCAGAAGATGAATAAAACTACTCTGGTGATGATACCAGAAGATTAAAACTGAAGAAAGTAGGCAAATACTTGTTAATTTAGACAACAGATGAAGAACATTTCAGGCAATTTAGTACAGTGATTAAGATGAGCTGTGGTGTCAAACTTACCTGGATTGGAAAACCTACTCAGTCCAGTATTGTTTAGACAAGTTAATTATCTAAATGTCCTCGTATCCGTAAGAGGGATGTAATAACATCTGCCACCCAAGTTTTCTCTAAAGATTCAATAAACAATAAACATAAAGCACTTAATTTAATTTAATGTCTGACCCATAGCTAGTGCCCAATAAACATTACTTTGAAAGTAAAAACAAAAACAAAAACAAAGCTCTATTGTTTTTATGATGCAAATGATATATCTAAAAGGAGAAGAATAAAAGTAATGTTTTATTACATGGTAGGCATGGTAGGGTGATTTTCACATGATCTGGTAATTGAAATCATTTTCTTATTTTGTTTCTAAGACAGTGTCCTAATAATTCTAATATGTTCACATAGCAATAAACAGACATTACTTTTGTTATATATTGTCAGGAAAGGCAACAATTAGATCCTATTAAAGCACAGAGCAGGATTTAGAATAGTCCTCATTAGAGCCCAAATGGTTTATATCTCTAATTCAAATTTCCAGGGAGTCTAAAATCAACGAAGGCTCAAAAAGACAATTTCTCTGAGACTATCCACCTCCTCAGAGGTTCCTGTTCAAATTTAAATGTGTGATAGTGTTGAAGAATTCAAAGTAATGGCACTTTTGTCTGGTCATGAATACTTCTGAATAGCTTGAGATTTCATTGTTTCTTTTAATATTTTATAACTGTAGACTTTCCAAGTCAAGCAAAATCAGTATAGAATCTCTCTCTCCTTCTCCCTCTCTCTCCCTTCTTCTCTTCCTTTCCCTCCCTCCCTTGCCCTAAGGGAGATGGGAGATATATGTCATTTCTTGCATTATTATTACTACAGGAAGCTCACACCAAAAGTCCCTCCTTGGCCATTCTATTTATTCATTCATTTATTCATTTAATAAATAATTAATGAGCTCACATTAAGCTAGAGTTTGGGAATATGCCAGTGATTAAAGCAGATATGACTTCTACCCTCTAACATCATCCAGCTTTTGTTAGGGGTTTCATACAGCCTTCTGCAACCCATGATGGTAACAATATATATTTTCCTTTCCCAATAATTCAGGTTTCAAACTGAGGAAGCGGCGTATTACCAACGAGCCAAATGGAGGCTCCGGGGGCACTGGGAACTGCCCTCATTTGCTGGAAGCCATTCCCTGTGAGGAGCCATCCTGCTACGACTGGAAGGCAGTGAGGCTTGGAGATTGTGAACCAGATAATGGAAAACTGTGTGGTCCAGGTGCTCAAGTTCAAGAGGTTGTCTGCATCAATAGTGACGGTGAGGCAGATGTATCTATCCTGCTTTTATGAATGTCTCTTTAACTCTGGAGGTATGCGTTATCCTATGTTAAAATCTTGTCTTCTCTTATCATAACTGTTTCTTCCTTCCTCCCTTTCTTCCTTCCCTCCCACCTTCCTTCCTTCTTTCTTTTCTTCTTTTCTTTTCTTCGTGATATAATTTAATTTCCAGATTCCCAAACTACAAGGCCTATCGCAGCCTACACTTCCTAAATCAACCTTCTGAGCTCTAGGGTCCTCCCCTCTAAGAATGTCATAGAGCCACTGGAATGGTGATTTTTCTAATGGTTCTTTTTCTCAACTACAGGAATTACTTGGACTTTTACAACTGATTTTTGTTTGATAAAATATCCTGTCTTGTTATCCCTGACATAAAATTTTTACATTCTTTCCAAAATTACTGCTACTGTTTTGAGGCACTGCCTTTACTCTTCAGCAATCCCTGAATCACACTTAGGAAACAGAACTTCACACGTGGTTTAAATAGCGGTGCCCAACCTTTGTGGTACCAGGGACCGGTGCTCCTATGAGAGTCTAATGCCTGATGATCTGAGGTGGAGCTGAGGTGGTGATGCTAGCACTGGGGAGCGGCTGCAAGTACAGACAAAGCTTTGCTCGCTTACATGCCACTCACCTCCTGCTGCGTGGCCCTGTTCCTAACAGGCCGTGGACTGGTACCATTCAGTGGCCTGGGGATTGGGGTCCCCTGATTTAAAACCTCCTGGTAAGATCATCTCTAAGATTCCTTCCTACTCTCAAATCCTCTGACTCTGCACATCAGAGCAGCATGGGCACCAAGCCCTAGTGTCCAGTGGTTTGACAGTTTATGCTGTTTACAGCACATGCGGAAACACTCTGGTGTCCCCCTCAGGGGCACTGGAACATCTGGTAACTGTCATAATTTCTTCCATCCTATTTTCTTACAGTAAGCAGAATTGTTTCCTCCTGTGACGCAGTCACTGTTCAGTAGAGAAAGATACTCTCTGGGGTAAGAGACTGACAGACACTCTTAATACTGAGAAATTAGCCTTTCGACTTTGAAACGTATAATGTCATCTTTGTCCAGAGCCCAAGGCAGTCATGCAGGATAGCACTAGGTAAAATATAAACCGGCCCCTGAGGCTGGAAGGTGCAGAAGGGGATTATTGCTCCAGATATTTTACAATGGATTGTATGTATTCTGCTTTTCTTCTCTGTAGATATAATTAGCTATGATATAGCCTCTCTTTAGCGTTTAGTCAGTTCTGTTCTAAAGGGAAAGAAAAAAAGAGGTTGATATCTAGGAAAAAGAAAGCAAAAAAAATGTGTTCTGCTTACACACCTACTTCAAATCCTTGTTTGAATTAGATGGCACTGTATTATGAGTTGCTATGAAAACAGTAAGGGTCATGTTTATTTTGATAATGCCCTTACTGATACTGCTTCTTGATTTTTTCCTCAATTCAAATAATTTTTCTAATCTTCTTTAGACCTAGGGAGGAACTAGGATACCCTAGTGTTGTAAAAGGTGTATTTGGGTGAGCTAAAATTTTTTAAAAGTTTAAGATGAAAAGTTAATTATACCTGGAACTTCTGCCTAAATATTATCAAATGAAAAATCAGATCTCACTATTGCAATGATCTTCCTTAATGTTTGTGCAAATTGTGCATATTTTAATAATGCTAGAGGAACTGGCTATATTAAACATGTCAGTGGTTAATTCTAATTTTGTCAGGCAAAAAAGTATTTTGTAACACAAATATTCACCTCCTAAATTGTCTTGTGGAACACTGAAGAGCAAGCAGAAGAATGAGTTAGACATGTCTAGTTATATTGAAAAGTAATGTGTGTTAAAACCTAAAAGGCAAATTGATAAATCAGAATATACGTAAGCTGGTTTCATGTTGTCCGTCTCACAGCGAATGAAATAAAAATGGTAAGATGTATGCTATTGATATTCAATTTGTTATTATTGTCCTTTATCAGGACACCTTTTCATCATTAAATTTACTTCTTGACATTAATTAGTTGTAGTGCAACTCAATATTTTAGCTAGTTCAACTATGGAAGTATATAAAGTCGAGGAAATTCTCTATTATTATAAATCCTAGAGGCTACTCAAATTTATATATAATTGAAACATAATTGTGCTGATAGAATCAGAACAAAAGCTGGAGACCCGTAAATACTACTCCAGTATTATTACCATGTGGTCACCTGGTAAGTGTTTAGCAGCTGCACCAAATGTTGTTTTGTAATTAAAACGAACCCAGGGAATTAAAGTTGATTAGTTGTACAGGCTCTACCTCTAGGCCTGGCTACAGCTATAGATTTTGTTTTATAATTAAGTTAAAGCTCAACTAGGGAAATGAAGAATTAGAGCCTGTGAATATAGCAAACAATAAAATGGCTTTTTTTCTCCCACATTCCTCACAAATTTTACAACTTTGTTAATGACCTCAACACATTTAAAGTCTCTATTTTTTCCTGGTAGTCTTTGGGCTTCCAGAGATCATTAGGCTTTGTGCTGCTGTTTTCATTTTTCCAGTTGTCAGCTAAGGAGCGGGACTGGGGAAGGCTGGTGAGAGCACCCAGGAAGACCCCTGAGTAGCTTCTCTGATGGAAAAGTGTGACATGCAAGACCAAAGGGGGCTCAGAGGACAATTAGACTCTCCAGAAAGAGAAACATCTTATGTATCATTGAAAAAATATTACTCATAATTTAAAGATCATCAGAAAATCAATTTTAAATCTCAGAGCACAGATACAGGAGTATCCAAAGATCTGGGGTTAGTGTTTGGGGGTGAGAGGAAGGCTAGAGGATCTCAGGTCTATGAGAAAACTCAAAATCTGCCCTGTTTCGGTTTTGCGAAATTTGCGGATGTTTTATTTAAAAGTGGAAATCTAGTGAGGCGACAGTATTTTGTTTCCCAAATTGATTGGTTAGAGACATAACAAAGCAAAGCTTTGTAGTGGGGAAAAAAATCTATCGTCTTATCGATTACTTAAGGGAGACTGTAAACTAAATATCGTTTCCATATTTTCCTCCTCTCTATTGAAAAATAAATGATGCCATCCATATTTCATTACCATGTGTTCTATTTCAGGTATCAGGTATTGACACCTTTCCGTGTGAATTTCAAAACCACAGTTGCGTTATTTCGCTTTGGGTATTACTTTGTAAAGCAGTCAACCTCAGCAGTTTCAAAATGCCTGCAACTTCTATGCTACCTTTCTTATTTCTCTCCACGTTAGTAAAGGTTAAGATGCTTCACATTCATGCTTGACACAAATTTTTGTGAAACCAAAAAATAATATTTCTATGGAAGTAAACTAATAAAAGAATTTAGCATTCCGTAACTACTAATGGTGCCGTAGTAAGAGCAGTGGCCAGCCAGGGCCCTCAGAGTGTATTGTGCCATTCTGGAAGTACAATGGCTCTGGCTCAACTCCTTCCTCTTCCATTGGGTGAAGTGTAACAAAACGCAAATAAATGGGAATGCCATTATTGTATGGATAACCTTGAATGACTCAAATTTATTTGTCAAAAGTAACTAAATTACTTTAAATGTCATTAACAACCAATGTTTTATATATACCTAAAACCTGATGGTGACACACCAGTGTGTCATGCCACTGTGGTTAAAAGCTATTGGATTATTAGTAACATCTGCCAAATATTTCTTCATGTACAGCTAGAACTGTGCCAATAATATTAGATGTTTATAAGTCATATATAAATGGATATGATATGTGAACATATGTGTGTGTTCACTATATGCAAATATTTTTTTCAATTTACTCCGTGAAATGCAAGATCTGTTTTTGCAGAGAGTGTCCTAGATTCCCCAGTTAGAATCTCCTTAAGTGTGTGCTGTAAAATCAGATTCCTAAGCCTTATCTACAGAACCAATGAATTCTAGTCTATGGAGGCAAATCCCAGAAAGCTGGATGGTTCTGATGTGGAGTAAAGTTTGTGAACCACTACACTAAAATGACAAAAGTATTGTTTTGGTGGAAACTAAGACCCCTTCTGTTACTCAAAGACTCCTAGCACCAAAGCAAACTGGTCGGATTTGGCGAATGCTGAAGGAGAACTATGATTAAGAAGATATTGAGTTGAGGACTGAGGCAAGCCTTTAAAGTAAGTTTTTCTGCCTCTTTTAGGAACTATTTCTGCATATCATCAGAAGTAGCAAAAAACCTGACTGTTAAAGATGGAGAAAGATAACTTTAATATTCGGAGCACTGGCTTGTCATGTAACTGCTTAGTCTTTCTAAAATTTTTACCACCTGCTACTTTCTTCTGGAATAAGATATGTGTCCACATACGAGTAGCGGGAAGGGAAGACTCAAATGCTATTTCATTAAGAGGAATATAAGAGCTTATCATTTTGATACCTTGAGGTAAATACAGGAATAAACACCTGCAACGTATTGAAAAATTACAGGACTCAGTGTGGGAAGAGAGCAAGGTACTGCTCTATTTTATGTTATGTCTTGTAAAATTTGTATCCAATTTATAAACTGTATAAATACTGAATTAAAATTTTTGAATATATATTTATTAAAGAGTAACTGTTTGGAGGAGGACAGAGGTATGTGTGATAAGGATTAGAAGATAGGGAGCAAAGCACCAGGAATAGAAAGAAAAATTACAAAGCTTATAGTTGAGACTAATATTTTGACTGATTGAGAATATTCACGAGTTCTCCTAGAAGCACAGGCCAGGTCAAGGATTAAGATGCACAAAGTTTATTAAGGATGTGCTCCCAGGAGAAACCAGTAAGAGAAGAGGGAACAAAGAAGCAAAATAATGTCAATTCAAATGTCTGTGGAGCTAGATGAGAATGCAATTTCAAAAGCATGATCACTCTCTGGAACTAGAATCTGCTTCTTAGCACCAATTACACAGCCATTACAGGGAAAAGCTGATTTTTTAAATGCAAAACTATGCTCTATAACTGAATTGTTTTTTTTTCCATAATTTAAGCAATAAATCAACTAAGTTTTCTTCCTGTAGAATGCTATTCCATTTAATGTGTTTGGAATATAATTAGGTTGGCTATTATGCTTAAATCTAAGGTCTCTTATTTTACAATTAGGATCACCTAACACTGTTGATAGATGCTTGTTTCCTATAATTGGGTTGGGATTCTCTATTTAATTTGTTGTAAAGATGATTTTTTTTTTTTAATTTAAGGCAATAGGTTATTCTTCAGTGTTAGTTTGTAGTAATCACAATTTTATTTTAGCCTTAAAAAGTCTGGCACCAGATACCCTGATCTGTCTCCTCGCTCCCTCTCCTTCTCTCTGTATGTGTATTATATTTTGATATATTACTAATAAAAATTTTACTTTTGGTTTGAAAAAAATATATCAGGATTAAGTCAGTGTTCTTTTGCACAGCAATGTCTTAGCAAAGAGTTTTCTAAAGAGTTTTCTTTTTTAAAGGAGTGTAAATTTAGCAGAAACCCCAGATGACAGTTAAGTAAACCATAGTTTACTTACCACTTAATGAGACAATGTTATAAATTTCCCACTGAGTGTTAGCTACTACTTCAAATGGCAAATAGAAGAGAAAACAGCCTTCTACTTTATCTTGAGTGGTCAAACGCCTTACCATAGCCTAGGCGAGCTAGTTTTCTCATAACTGGGTCAGTAAAAGCCAATGTGGATAGAAATCACACTTTTCAATCAAATTAGGCAGAGGTATAATTATGAAACCTAAGAGATGTATATATCATTCCTTACATTATCTGGCCCCTTGTTTGCTTCTTTGACCCTGCTTAGCTCTTATCACCTCTGTCAGCTTTGTCTTCCCATGGCCTCATTGAGTCTACATTCCTCTGATTCCCTTCTTACTGTTACCATTCCAGATGGCTTGCTTCTTTCCACCGACTCAGTAAAGAATTACAGATCAGTGAAATTTAGGAAAAGTAAAGTTTATTAAATATGTTCGAAGAGAGAAACAGGCTACACCGGAGATGGCTACAGCCTCGTGAATTCAGAAAGTGTAACATATTATGGTCGTAATGGATGGTTACAGGGGCGGTGTTAGATAATTGGCGTGTGAGGTCATTTTGATTGACATTTTGCCATTATATAACCCCTTGTTTACTGCGCATGTGGTTACCCAGATTTCAGTCTGTTATAATTAGATTGATCAACTTCCGGGCATGTGTATGGTGATGTAAGGCGGGTATAATGAGGCTCTTGTCAAAAAAGGTCAGCCGATGTACTAACTGTGCATGCGCTTATGGCTGGACCAAATCGGCGGTTGTTTTTGTAGCTCTTACTTCCTTGTAGTCCAAGATGTAAAGGTAAATTTTAACCATAAAAATGGGTGTTTTAGGGAGGTCCTAGGGGAGGTCTCTGGGTTGGGTCATCATTCTCCTGTTGCTCATGTCTATCTAATTGCCTAACGTTACCACTCAGGCCATGTGTCATTTAACTATTGCTGAGAGATAAGCCACCTGAAAGCTCACCGGCTGAAACCAAAACCAATTAGAATGTCTCGTGATTCTGGGTAGTACCTATTCAGGTTTCACTTGGGCTCACTTGTGGAGCTTTGGCTGTGACCAGGAGGTCCAGGGTGGCCTCCCTCCATCTACTATTTTGCAGTTCGTGCTGATTGTCTGCTGAGGTATACTGGTGCTTCTCCACATGGACTCTCATCCTCCAATAAGCTAGACCGGCTTTCTTATGTGGTGGTTTTAGGGCACTGCTTCAACAGAACAAAAGCAGAAGCTGGCAATATCACGTTTGCCACATTCCATTGGTCAAAGCAAATCACAATGACACTCAGATTTAACGGGTAGAAAAATAGACTCTTCCTCTTAAAGAGAGACATTACAAAGAATTATGGCAAATAATATAATTTACTGCAGTCCACTGTCTGGTCACAATTGTTTTTACTCCCTCCACGTGCAAAATATACCCCCTCCACACCCAAGGCCACCAAAATTCTCATGCAATTGTATTGTCATGCTTAAAGTTCACCATCTCATAATCCGCATCTGGTTCAAATATAGATGAGGCTTCTTGTGAATAGCAATTGGGGTGTGGTTTCCCTTCTTTTTCTTTTTTTGGGGGCACATATTTACCTTGATTTCTTATTTTCAGAGGAGCTGTTTTTTTCCCCCCACAAGGCAATTTGTCATAAATTCTCTCATGCACTTTAAAATAAATAATTTAGAACTATCCTTTAATCATAGGGTGTTGTTGTTGTTGTTGTTGTTGTTGTTGTTTTGAGAGGGGAAAAGGAAAATAAATCATACAATATAAACTATTGGAGGGTTTGAGCTGTCGAGTACCAGAACTGACTTATGTTTTTAAAGAATAACTCATGTAGCTTTATTGAGACTAATCTTTAAAGGAGTAGAGAAGTGAAGAGGCTATTGTAGTAATTCAGGAGAGAGATGGTAGTGAAATTTAGATAAGAGCTGCAGCAATGGAAAGGGATAAGGCATGCTAGTTTAAGACAATTAAACTAATTGGGAAGAACCAGGGCAGTTAATAGAGATCGAGGTATCCCAGGATCAGGTTTTCCTTATTCTGGGATTACAGGTCTCCCACCTAAATCCTCTCTTAATCATCATGTCATTTAGCTGCTTAAAATTTTTTGCTGGCTTCCTGTTGTCTTTTGCCTGAAGTTCAAAGCCATTTGAGAATCACAGACGGTCTCCCCTGAGCTCATCTTGTCCATTTTAGCAATCTTTTTTTTTCCTATATTATATTGTTTATATTTTACTGTTACCCATTCTCTCCTCTATACTGTTAGTTACTATGGATTAGGGGTAATGACTTATTTATTTTTGTGTACTTCCTAGCACTGTGCTGCACATAACAGATTGCCAATAAATCTCCGATTCATCACTAAATTCTTGCTTTTATCCCTAAACATTACATCTTTTTAGGAAATTACTCTCAATCTCTCCTTAAGTAAACTATTGTTATTGCTATCACTGAAAATTCAAACTTTGCCTACCAGATGTCAGTTAAAGTATGACACCAAATTGCACACTCTATTAGCATCTCAGAATGCCTTCAAATTCCATTACTTTAACATCCCAGTACACTAGAGCAAAAGAGATACTGCATTTGCATAAAGAGAAAAGAGAAATAAACAGAATGTGCATAAAAACCTATAATCTGAGGGATTTCACTCATAGTGTTTTATTAGTAGACATTTTTGAGATTCAATTTTCTGGAACCCAGTCATTGAAGCACAGAGTATAGCATCAAATGCTAACTTTGCCACTTTATTTGGCAAGTTATTTAAATCCTCTGTGATTAAATTTCCTCATCTGTGAAATAAGGATAGTAGAATTACCTTATCATAATATTGTCGAGTATAAATGAGCTAATATGTTTAGTGCTAAGTACTTGTTTAAGTATTTGTTGTTATTATCATTCTTCTGAGATGAGTTCAATAGTGAAAAAGTAAGCTAAGCACAAAAAAAATTCTCTTTTTGACTAAGGATAAGAATTTTACTACTTACCCATACTGGATCAAATGATTTACAGTCTATTTCATTTATTTTTATAATCTCTTTGTTAAATAACACCCTCATAAATAGGCATACTTTTAAGGAATAAGTAGATAGATTATAGATATAGATATAAATAATATAGATATTGATATTGATATAGATGGCTTTAAAGAAACGGTGCCTACTTCCTGTTCTATTAGGTGCATAAAATAAGTATATAACAGTAAAATTTCATGATAGAGAATCCTTTTACCTGTTATATAAATGAAACATGTCTCTACATTGACATTTCTTTTTGTGCTTAACACATGTTAATAATACAAATTAATTATTGATCTAGTAATGCCTTCGGAAGAGAACTAAGTTATTTGAGTTTGACCAAATTTATTATAACATATTGCTATTAATTTTAAAGTAGATTATAAATGTGCATCTTCTATTTGTCTGACTTAACAATTGTACTGTGTCACACCAGGAAATTGTAGTTTTCTTTCTTTCCTTAGAAAGATGAGTCACTGACTATGGCCAGAAATTGGACCTAACTTGATTTATAAGATCAAGGAATATTGTTGCAGAATAGCAATTAAAGGGGAAAAATCTGTAGTAATCTTTGAACTTCAAGACTGCTGGTATGAACTGGGAAGAATATATCTTCCCAAAAAACTCACCGAAAGCCACATTAGGAAATAAAAGAGGAGATACCATTTAGCTATGATTCTCTGTCGATATTTCTTATGTCATAGGGGTACTTATTGTTGGAACAAGGAATGTGGTATCAAAAGCTACAAGATTAGTATAGTGCCTTTTCTTGGCTTTCAGTTTGGCCAATAGGTGAATTTAGAACTTAAGTAAATTAACTAGTAAAACTTTTAAATATTTGATCTTATATCTTAGAATTGTAAATCTTTGATTAAAAGGATTTTCTAAATTGATTAAAATTGTAAAAGATATATATTAATCATCTATTGCTTGCCTTCTCAACATCCATCCATTTTCTTTTCTTATTAACCATGCCTTTGATTTTTCTTTAAGAAATTCATCTATCCCTTAAACCTATTCATGAGGCTTGCTGGGATTGGTCTCACTTTCCAGCCAAGGCTGTATCTCATCTACCTGGCCATAATGATTGCTTTAATTATGAGCATATGACCCAGTTTGGGCTAGCAAGAGAGAATATACTCAAGAACCTGTGCAGAAATAACTAAAAGAGCTGCTGTAGCTGTCTACGTTCACTACATAAAAGTTGACAATATAAAAAGCAGGAGGAGATATGGAGGTATTAGTTGGTAACACTTGACTCATTGGATCTGTCCTCACCTGAAGCTATTTTTAATTATTACCTAAAGCTACTGTTTCAACCAGCAATGCATCTTCTTTATTTTTACCCCAAAAGAGGTCTGATATACAAAGAGATTAGAAAGTTCCTGCTTTGAATGAGCTTATATTTGCAGATGTATCCAAAATTCACCTGTAAGCAATTATTCATGCTTCATTTTTTTTAAAAAAAGAATTTGTCTATGACAATATTGCAAAACCCCTAGAATATAGTAAAAAAGGGACTAATATGACTTTTTCAGATAAGTTCATTTGTACAGAAGATTTCTCAATAAAAAGAATGTAGATGACAATCTAGTTGAAAGAAGGACTTGTTTTGTGTCCTCAGAGCATTTGATGTCAGATCAAGAAAACATCCTTGTCCTTACTAAAGCAGGTATAGGCCAGCAGAAATGTGGAGTGACTGAAGTGCTTCAAGGTGCCCTTTTTTTGGTCACTATTGTTACAGGATTGCCCCTACCTTCCTATTGTCTTTTACCTTTATAACATTAGAACATTTCATTGCTGGAAATCCTTGCTGAGGTGACAATAGAAAAAAAATGATGTCACAAAATGTCTGCTTGATATTTTTTATTAAGATTCTAGAATGTCAACTTTGATTCAGAGCTGTATTAGGATTTTTAAATAAGAAATTTATGCAGAAAGCCTCTTGAATATTTAGTCTGGGCTTTTCTAAGATACACAACCCAGTACATGGCTACATTCCATGAGAGAGCTAGAACCCTCATAAACGACATTTAGAATTGGCTTGAACATTGGTTAGATTTCTAAGAGTCTGCTATCTATACTCATTCATTCATTCTACCACAATATTTATTGTGCCTGCTCTGGTACAGGCATTGTAGCATGTGGTGGTGATAGTCATATTAATAATGACAGTTTATGCTCAACAAGCACCTACCATCTAGTTAGAGATGGGAAAATGCATAATCAAATCATTTAACACAGTGCAATAATTTCTGAACTAGAAATATGTTCAGAATGCTAAGGGGAAGAGTGGGTAAATTTTACTCTCAACCCTGGAGGTCACCGAAGGCTTTAGAAAGGAGATGACTTATGTGTTAACTCAAAGGATAAATAAAAATTCTTAAGAAGGTCAGTATATTTTAAGCTAAAAGCACAGCTATGCAAAAGCACAGAGGTGTGAAAGAACTTGAGATGTTGGGGGAGCAAACGTTTGGACATGTCACTGCAGAATTTGTGTTTGGAAAGTTGGGGGACATGAGTCTTTTTAGATAGTACCAGATCATGGAGGAAGCCAAGTGAAAGAAATTCTGTTCCATTCTATTGGAAATAAAAATGTTTTGCTAGGGAAGCACTATAATCAGATCATTTAGAAGTAGAACTCTAACCACAGCAGGGAGAAAGGGAGGTTGAAATTCTTGTTCTTTTTAAAAATAAACCAAGAAGTCTATTTGGCTATAAAACAAAATTTGATCTAGGAATAATCCTGAGAATTTTACTGTGGTGAAATTTGTTTTTAATAAGTGATGTTGATGCTCTCTTGTTCCCTATCACACATTAAATTTGGAAAGGAGGGAAATGTATCCATATGTTTTAGAATCTACGTTTTAGGTAAAAACATTTTATGGGTTGTTATAGTGTGATGAAAAGAAGGAATGTTCCAAATTAGTTTGATCCAGCAAGTAAATGAAGGAAGAAGTTACATTGAATACTTTATTTTTTATTTATATTAAGGAGTCCCTGATAATGTAGTTAAAGAACATCTTTCAGGATTATTGGTGAAATATATATCCAAGCTTTATACATACACACCTCTGACATCTACATGAGTATAAGAAGTTGATATATCACAAAATATTGGTGAAAACTGTAATTTTTAAATATCATATTTTATGTGCCAGGAATAGTTGGAAAAAAATAGTATAATTATATTAATTCTATTACTTACAAGTAGTAGGTTGTTTAAGCTGCATGTTCCTTGAAAAGATCTATAACATCATTAACAACGATTTAAATGTTGATGGTTCTTACATTTTTATTTAAAAATTGATTTTCTTATACTTTCACTTTGATATGAAGAATGTTATATTTATGTATTTTATGTTATTTTAATACATCATTTATAATGGACTTTCTTAGCAGGATAGATTTATTTTTAATAACTGTAGTGCTAAAGTTATTAAACTGTACTCAGGCATGGTCTCTTGATTGCATTTGGAGGAAAACAGCAAACCAAAGTTGCATCTGACTCATAAAAGAATCCTTTACCTTTGTCCACAGAAATAGTCTCTTAATTTAATAAAAACATTTCAAAATGGATTTACTCATGGCTTAAAGAATAGCTTTTAGTCAATAGAAAGGTTAATATCGATGTGAAAAACATGATCATATGTATGAACAATACAACTTTTATCTCCAGAAAATGCAAGTGTTTATCTCCTGCTAAAATCAAGAAAAGCAAAGCTGATTCCCTGCTGTTTCTTTTTTAAATAATCTCATAATCATTTAGTCAAATTCAGAAAAAAAAAGAACATTTTTTTGAACTCTTACAAAATTGTATTTCATGTTGACTTAGGGGTATGCATTAACCATATATTCTGAATTAAATATGTCTTGATTTCTTTCAACCTTCACCTTGAGAATGGCAGTAATTCTTTCGAAGTAGAGCTGTCCTCCTTATTTTGGTTAACTACCCTCTTTTTAAAGATAAGGAATATAGAGTTTAAGGGCTATTCATAGCACCTCAAAGGGCTCAGGTTGTATGGAGCTGTGTTTCTTTCTGGCTGGGCACATATAATATGTAAAGATTGAAAACATTTTCACAACCAAATTACCTCTGTTCACCTTATATATTCACCTATTTTGTAAAGTATCCATATCCAAAACAATATTATCTATCTGAAATAAATAGTTTTGACTTAAGGTTCACTGAAACACTCAAAAGATTACTCTGAATGAGTGGGGTTCTTGCTTTTTATAGAAACAGTGACTGTCTTAAACCTGCTCTACCTGAAGTAGTCAAGAAGATCTGAGCCTGTAATACTAGGAATTGACTGTATGGCACAAATCTAGCAACCCCATCCCATTTTGGGAGCTTGTGAAGCAAAACTGTCATCCATCTAGAATGTCAGGTGCACGGTACCCCCCAAAAGCCCCACACTACACTGACTTTCAACACTTCATTAAGGCTAGGTTCTAAGCAGCACCACAGAACCAGGGTTCACTTCATTTAAGAAGAAATATAGATGGTTACCAAATATATGAGAACACTGCCACAACAACAACAAAAAAATGCAAATAATGAGATATTTTCTATTCCCCCTATCTATAGTAATAAAAAGAGCACCCCGTGATATGAAATAGAAACTCATATAGAAGAGGAGGAATTGTAAATTATTATGATTTTCAGAATGTTGTTTAGCAATATATATTATAAACCTCAAGTATGCTTATGCTACTTCTAGTAATTCATCCTAAGGAATAATATCCAAAATGTGGATTCTTATAGAAAAAAAATTATCTACAGCGTGTACTGAAAGAGTAAGAATGAATTAGCTAATAAGATCTAAAAGGACTGCAAGAAAGAATTGAAAACAGTATTTCGTAAACCCATTCTTCTCTTTTCTAAAGTTTTAAAAACTCACTGATTAGTCATTTTTCCAAGTTGCAGATTCACTTTTTTTGTAACTTTTGACTGGGATTCTGGGAATCTTAAAATGAATTTAAGAAGAACCGACATCTTTATCATGTATTATCTCTCCATCCAGAGCATGGTGTATCCCTCCATTATTTATCAAGTTTTCCTTTATTTTTCATAGTAGAGATTTGAAATTTTTGTTATGTAGAAGAAACTCAAGCAAAGATGGAGGGTGATATGATTGTTGTTACTACTTGCTTTTTATGGTGTCTGTGTCTCTCATTTAGCAATCATTTTCTAACAGCAAAAGTCAATATATTAATGTAAAGACTTAAGCCATATTTTTAGAGATCAGGGATTAAAAAGCCAAATTTTTAGTTATGACTCTCCTATTGAATAGTTTTTTATGTAATTCACTGAACTTTTTGAATTTTTCATTCGCCAAAATACAAAATTAACACATAACTGAAAATTAAGTGTTACCTATCTTTGAGTCTTAAGAAAATGTCTTTTATATTAAAGTTTGTTTCACTGCTAAATAAGCAGTATTTTCCTGTAACTTTTTTTTATAAGTTGGGTATTGAGTTGATCTGAGTTTTTCAACCATGATAATCCTTTTATTTCCTTGGCATTCAAACTCTACAGAAATATGTAAAATGCCTTAATAGGTCTAGGGCAGATTATCTTGTGAATGTTTATAGGACAGTGGAATAGTGAATAGAAAAAGGGACAGTGAATGTTTAATGAAAGAAAAACATTGTATGTACATGTTGATATTTTGTTTAAATGTATGCTATGCATTGATATTTTCATTTTCCAAGTATTTTCATATTATGGTGGAAACCAAACATTACCACAATAAATATCTTCCCATAAGAAAAGTGAAAGCAATGGACTGATAGAAATTTTTAAAGAACTCTGTATTATTGTTTCCACAGGCTTGATATATTCTTAATATACAGTGTTTTAACATTAAACTGATCATTATTTTATCTTTTACTTATAGTTATTTATAATGATGCAAGATATCCTCATAAGAAAAAATTATTTTTTTAATTATCAACATGTTTTATCTCAGGTCATCTGATATGGCGGCAACCCAAAATAGAAACAATCAAATAAACAAAGCCCATGGATAAATGAGAAAAATATTTAAAAATAACATATAACAGTATATAAATGTTAAGTCTCATCTATAAAGATGAGAGTATATGAAAGAAAACTTGTATAAATCAATGTGATGAAATAGTTACACAGAGAACATTTTAAATAATACCGATTTCTACTAGTTCTTATTTAGACAGAATGACCTGTGCAACTGGGCATTGGACAGGTGGCCTGTGGGTAAACATGCACTTTTAAAAGAAAATGGAGAAAGCAGGCTCTAACTTTTGGACTTCTAACTAGGAATACTGTCCTAGGAAAAACAGAGGATATGAATATGTTATGAAGGCCCTCCCTCTGGCAAATAGCTACATCCCTTTCTCTTTCCTTCAGTTAGGTTTTTCCTTGACAGAGTCATTGAAGACCTCTCTATCAAAGTCTTTATCACATCCTAATTCTTTTTTTTCTTATTTTGGTCACAGCAAATGATTTAGGATCTAAAGAGCTTAGAAATTCTAAACTTTTAGAACCAATATCAGAAATCTATCTCAATCTTATGTCCAAAAGAGTTTAAAAAATCCTTCTAGAAAATAATGATCAGGTATAAGTTTCTCTATACAATTGCCTATACACTGAATTATTTCATGTAATAAGGCCTGTATTGAAGGCATTATCACAAAAGACATGTTCAAGTTGTTGTGGTAACATTTACGCGTTATAGTATGCATTATCTTTTTTATGAAAATTGTAGAAAGAATTTTCTTATATTTTTATTTTTTTAAATCAAAAACAGTTCTATCTCTCCCCAAAACTGTCCATGTCCTAGAATGAATCTGTAAGTAATTTCTCTGTGTTGTCTGCTAAAAAGCTTAGAACTAAGACTATGAGGACCCTGTAACCAATGTATGGGATTTCTTATACACAAATATTTATGTTAATCTTATTTCTCTAGTGTTTCTACTTTCTAAAATAAAATTATTTCTCATCTTTTTAAAATTAGCTAACTTTTAGGTGTTGCAAACCACATTAAAACATTTTTTAGAACAAGATGATATATAAATGAGTTAATGTATTAAATTCCCATTTTCACACATCTGCCTTACAAATTTCGAAGTGAACCAAACAGGAGGTCAAATTTGGAAGTCAATTAATCAGTGACTACCTATTACTTGCTATATGGCAATTCTCCTTTCCTCCTGTCCTTCACGCATTCATTCAAAGGAAAAGTTATGCAATGGAAGCTCTGAGCTATGAAAACTCCTTTTAAGCATGTGGCCCTATCGTAGTGACCTCAGTGTCTCTGGAGAGTTCCAGCTCATTGTTCACACTTGGCAAGTTAGCAAATAAATTCTTAAAAATTAGTGATGATATATAAAGTTCTTTGAGAATATAAGGCTATGTAAATGTGCTTGGCATGTTTAACTCCTTAAAGGTCTAAAAGAATAGAAGATGACCTAGATGCTATTTTGTAATCAGAAAGTAGTACTACTAATGGGACAGCTCAGGTTGAGGACTCTTTTCTGTACCTCGCACTGTGTGCATGTGTGTGTGTTCACATGTATGAAATGTCTGAATGTGTGATATGTTAATTATTACTATGTTTCTTAAATCAGGTTGATTGGTGATGTTTTAAAAATTCTCTAAAGATACACAAATTTTAAATGACTACATTTTAGAAAGCAATATTTGCGAGGATTTTTTTAATAGCACGGTCAGCATTCTGATTTTCTGTAAGCCCCTTCCAGTGCATTTGTAGACTGGTGGTCTGCATATTGATCCCTCTTGTTTCCATGACTAAAATTGATTCTCCCTCTCTTCTCCTGAGACCTTTGCCTGTCATCAAACTTACTTTTTCTCTCATGCCAAAATGACATTTGATTGGATTATTCAACAGAAGTATTTTGTTGTTGAGCACAATCAATATGCTCGTGTTCACTGGTTTATAGACCTTTCAATGACTATCTTCATAAATGAAAACTGGAACGTCCAGATCTAGAGAGATTATACCAAATCTTGATTTCTTTTTTATAATTGTAACCTTTTTTATCAACCTAAAATAATATTCAGCAAGTCTATTCCTAAAAATACTCACTCATATGTAAATATGATATCAATCAATCAACAGACATTTCAAGTACTTTTTATTTTCACAATATGCAAAGGTATACCTGGGGTTCTTATTCTAAAAGACTTTATATTCCAGTGGCATATATAAAATATATGCATAAAAGATAATTGACAATAAAAATTTCACACGATTAATTTTAAAGTAGTCATACTATTAATAATGATAGAAATCATATCTACCATTTATTTTACCAACAATTATGTGTTCAGCTCTTACATTTATTAATCTTTTTTTTGTAATAACCCTCCAAAAAAGTATTAACTCTATTTTGCAGACAAGGAACTAGTAGCTTACTCAAGATTGTGCGGCTAGAAAGAGTTCAAAACTCAGCTCCATTTGACTCTAATGTCTGCAGTCTCTCAGAGTACCATATTGCATCCCCATAGATGTTGCAGAGTTTCAGAAGTTAAGGATTGTTTCCAGCTCTTGTGGTCAGGGAGATTTAACAGAGGGTATAGGTTGACTCAGAATTTTATGTTGTGGATTCAATAAAATCGAGAGAAAGAAGAAGGGGTTCTAAGGGAAAAAAGATACAGCTTGATGAATAAAGACAGGACAGAGAGGAGCACATGCATCCTGGAGAATTGACTATATTGGTATGTACAAAGTAGAAGTTTCATCTGAAAGTAGTTTGGAGATAGTATGAAGGGAGCGTTAATAACATGATTATAGAAGGGTTTGTATGCCACCTATTGGCTTGAAATTTATTCTTGAATGTACCAGATTTACTTGAAGGCTTTAGGGGAAAAGTATAATACTATCAAATGCTATGTTAAGACCCATATTAACCTGATAGGACTACAGGATAGAAGGAATGTATGAGCATTTGGAAATAGAAGAATTAGGAGACATTTATACTAGTCCAAAGATATGGGACTAAGTTTCACAAGATTCATGCAAAGGAACTAAAAGAGTATAGGTGAGTGACATTTTTAAAACTAATCAGATCTTTGCTATTAAATCAATTTTAGTAGAAAGTTGATTCAAATGTATTTTCAAGATTATGGGTCTGAGAAACTAAAAAAAAAAAAAAATAGTTACTACGAAGAGATTTATCTAAATTCACAGGAGCAAATGACTTTGAGAAGAAGAGTATGTTTAGATGAATTAGTTTCATATATGGGATATTGGCAGCATAAGAAAGTTGAAAGCAACCAGCAAATGATGGATGTGAGATAGAGAGATGTCAGGAAACAAAGTATAGCTTGTCAAGTGTGTAAAGATATGTAAAGCCACCACACTAGATGACATCTCTAAGGAAAGAAAGTATGGATGAAGTCAAATACAATTCTTGTCTGAGTTACTACTATATACAAAGTACGCACTAGAAATTTTAAATTTCTAGTAATATATTTTTGTTTTATCGAAGAGTAAACTGAGACACTGATTAAGCAGATTACTAAAATCATAGCTAGCAACACTTCCATGACTAAAAATGGAGGAGTAATAATTAGAACTAACTATATTTTTAAGAACAGTTAAAAAGGCTGGAAAATATATTTATAGAAATATATGAAAGCACTGGAGTGTGAACAAGGCAGTAAAAAATTACAGGTTAAAGATATGACAGAAGAATGGTAGAATTACAAGTTTGGTATTTAGATAGTTGTAGCTGATTGGTTATCTCCAACTTTAGGAGAGGTGGCTGCAAGGCTGAGATTAGCAGAGTTTTTAATACCTCTATGGTGCTATGGAGACAAAAATTAGAAATCAGGGCCCACCAAACAAGGAGGGCCTTAATAAACTCGCCAGTCTTTTTGGTGTAGGACCTCAAAGAGTTTTGCCCTAGGATAATTCAAAAGAAAAAAAAAAAAAAGGCCAATACACAATCTGAAGCTCAGCTGTAAATCACTTCAGTCATAAAAATTGGATTAAGCTATCTAGGCTTGCAAGATACAAGTACATAAATATTATGTGAAATTTTAATAGACCACTATCAATAACCAATAGAGCAAGCACACAAAAATCAGTAAGGATAACAAAGATTTTAAAAGCACAAATTTGAACTAAAAGAACACTGTATCCAACAATCACAGAGTATTCTTCTCAGTAAATATGAAATCTTTAAATATTATGGCACATAAAGCAAAGCTCCCTATATTTAGAAGGTTTCAAATCTTCCAGAATGTTTTCTAATCATAATATTATTAAGCTAGAAATCAATATAAGAATATCAATTATTCATATGTGTGGAAATTAAAAATAGTTTTTTGAGTAATGCATAGATCAAAGAAAAAACCAAAATGGAAAGTAAAATATATTTCAAACTGATTGTAATGTTAAAACTATTTATCAAAATTTGTGAGGTGCAGTTAAAGTCATGTGTAGAGAGAAATATATCATCTTAAATGCGAATATATTAGAAATTAAGGAATACTGAAAGAAATCAATGAACAGAATATTTCTTTGCACTTAAAAATAAGAATAAAAATATAAATGAAAATAAAATAATAATGAAAAAAACAAAAATTTGTGAAGTAGAAAAGAAAGCATATACTGAATGTGATAAATACAAATTTATTTTTTTAAAAGACTAATAACATTTATAAATCCATCCAAGACAAATGAAGAAAAGAAATAACATATACTACCAGTTTCAAGGTGAAAAGGGGGACATCATTAGAGATCCTAAAGACATCAAAATATAGTACGAGAATATGACTAACAATTTCATGCTGATACATTTTAAAATTTAGATGAAAAGAACAAATTGTCAGAAAAATACAATTCACCAAAACTGAATCCAAAATAAACATCTTCCCACAAAGAAAACTACAGACCCAGATGGCTTCACTAGCAAATACTGCCAAAATATTAAGGACAAAACAATGCCAATCTTATACGTATTTTTGAGAGAATCAAAAATGAAGAATGCTTTCCAACTTATTTAAAATTAGATAGCAAAATTAGATGCAAAAACCCTAAATAAAAGTTAGCAAATAATATCTATATATAAAAAGGATAATACATACTAAGTAGTTATGTCTTTTTCCAAAAATGTGAGATTGCTTTATCATTCAAAAATCAAATAGTTTATTCTAATTAATCTAATGAATTAACACAGTAAAAGGAAAAAAAAAAACATACAATTGTCTCAATAGGTCCAGGAAAAATATTTGATAAAATTTAACCTCCATTCATGATTTTAAAAATCCTGTAGCAATCTAGGAATATGAAAAAATGCTAACACATATCATATTTAGTGGTGAAATAGTAAAGCTTTCCTTCTGACATAAACAGAGAAGGATATACATTTTCACCACTTCTAAGTCATTTATTATAGTTAACTATCAAATGTTTATATTAAACATGTCTAGCAACTATAAAATTGTAAGAAAATTTATAACCTATTATTCAGTCATTCTTCAATAGAAAATCTAGAGCTAATTCTAAAATTTATCTAGACATCAAAGAACCAGGAAAAGCAGTACACTCTAGAAACAAAAAGATGAAAGAATATGCTGTATCAGAGAGCAAGACTTTATTAACCTAAATATATAAGAGATAGTGATATTGAGGCAAGATATGCAATTAGACCAATAGTCAGAATACACAATGCAGAAACAGAACCACATATTTATGGACAAAAATGTAATGATAAAGTCATCAATAGAAAGCATGAAGAAAAAATATTTTTCAAAAAATGATGTTAAGTCAATGAGATAGCAATAAGAAAAAAGAAATTTAGTCGCTCTCTCAACCACACACAAAAATTAATTTCAACTGGATTGTAAATCGAAATATTAAAGACAAAACAATAAAGTTTGTAATCTGGAAGGTCATATAGGAGATTAACTTTATGAACTGGCACAGAGAAAGTTTTCTTTAATAGCATAGGAGAGGAAAGATTCATAAGTTAACTTTAAGTCAGTAAATTCTATTAATAACAAAACATTATTATGACCACAGAAAGGCAAGAGAAAAAAATTAGAGAACATACTTGCTGACAAAGGTTTTATATTCAGAATATATAAAGAACTGCTACAATTCAATCTGAAAAATAAATAAGAAAAACAGTTATTACAATAGAAAAAAAAGAAGGCAAACAGATATTTTACAAAAGAGACATCCTAAGCCAATAAATGTATTAAAACATACTCGTTATAACTAAAATGCCAACTAAAAACAAAATTATATTCCACTAAACAATCACCAGAATGATTAAAAGTTAAAAGTTAAGCAATACCAAGAGTTAGTGAAGATATAGAGCAAGGAAATTTTAAATACCGCTGGAAAAAATAACGTTCACCATTACCTAGCGAAAATGAATATACTCATCACCATTGACTTATGAATACCATCCCTAAGTATATCCTAAGAAGAAATGTACATGAATGTAGTGCATAAATGACCTACAAATATGTAAAGAATGTTAAAACCTTAATGAATTTCAAAATCAGACAAAATTAAAAGACTGATTTGAAAAATCAGAATAGTGGTTACTTTTAAAGAGGAGGGAAGGGGAAATAGTTGGGAAGGTCAGTCCCCTTTTCATATCTACATGTTATTTCCATAGCAATGTGTCTGTCTTACCTATCTGTGACTCTTGCAGCTTTTTGCCCATGTCCTGCATTGGGTTGGACTAGAAAGATTCGTAACTGTGAGTAGTCTGTTGGTTCTTCAGTTATAAATGTTGAATTTCCCTGAAGAACTCCTGATTCTAGATGGGAAGAGATTACCATATAGAGATGACATATTTGTCAGTTTTCATTAAGTATCAGAAAAGTAAACCTACTACAAAATTCTCTTCTATGTACCTCATTATATGCACCCTTAAAATGTGCTTTCCGTACAAGTCATTTATGAAGTTGTGTTATAATAAGTTGTCTTCTGACAGCTCAGATCAATAGAAGGCCCTAAAAAGGACTTGAGGTAAAATGGTAATCAAAAGCTCACACCAAGATTTTATAGGTTAGGATTGTCTTCTTTTTCTCTTATCCGATTCCCTTGTGCTTATTTTTTACTTTATAGCCTGACTTTGTTATACTCAATACATCTATTTTTAATGACACAGCTGTGTTTTGGGAGGGAAAACATTTTTTTTCCTATCTCAGTATATAGTAGGTTTTGAAATGTAGTTTTCTAATTTTTTTTAATTATATGGAAACATTTCTATCTTCTTGCTTAAACTGTTGGCTCTATGAATGTGACAGATGGCAATACATTTTAGATTTAAAAAGTTATTTGAATGGGAAAAAATACTATTGCTTTATCTTTTCTATCCCTTTGCATCATATAAAGATTTTATCTACATGACCATGACATAATTCTGATACATGACAGCAATATAAAGATGTGCATGTCCTCCTATTGTCAAATTGCTAATGAGATGACAGAACGATTGGTATCATGTCCCCAAATTGGTATCATATCCTAAAATTCAAGCTTATTATTAAACACACAAAGTGTCTCCTAAGGAATTACTTAAGTATATCCTGATTTTCAATTAAAAATTAATATTCGCTCTTTCAAAAATGCAATTTAAATTCAGCTTGTTCATCAATCCTATGAAGAATAAATCATTGTTTTATGGAGATTCTATCATCAGTAAATAGCTTACTTTTTCTAAAGGAAAAGAGAAAGAGTTTTGCAGACAATTAAGAATTTATAACCAAAGTATTATTTACAGCATTTCACCCTAAATCCAGACATTGGCCCTAGCACCTAGACAAACAAGGTCATCTTTGCACACAGTCAAAGTCAATTGTCTTGTGGAAGCTTCATTTTATAGGAAGGTGGAGGTAGGAGGCAGCTATATTATATCAGCAAAATATACTTTCATAATTCTCTGAAAGAGCTAACAAATCGGAATTGGGTCATCTGGAGTCATGAATCAGTTCTTACAGAGTCATTTCTATAGTACATGGACATGAGCTAGGCTTAATCAACAACCCTACTTATCTTGCATTCTGCCTTTCTGATTTCTATAAATGGGTCAAAGAACTAATTTTTGATTTTATGAGTGTATTTTATGGATATATGTATTTTACAAGTATAATTACCTTGACTTTTGGGTTTGCATTTATTGTCAGTAAGTTCATTAAATTACTAATTAAGTATTATTATACTTCATTATAGCTAGAATACAGCTTAAAATAAAAATGCATACAAATAGTAGCTCTTAGAAATATCTAATTTAGGAAGGAGAGTTAGCAAATAACTTTTGAAAAATGACCATAACCAAAAGTTCTCATATTTACATAGCTTAAACAACTTATCCATTACTTATTCACTCATAACATACTCTAAATCATGATTGATAATGCCACTTGAAATATTTTGACAGGCTCTTAATAGTGTTTGGCTAGTCACAGTTTTGAAGTCTGAACTCATTTAGCCAAAGCAGTACCTCGTTCCTCTCAGCAACTTGTGAGATGATATCCCTAAATAATACAACCAAGATATTATGGATACGAATCATCGCCAGAGGTATATTGGAAGACTACTAACCCACAAATAAAGAGACCCGAATTCTAATCCCAGTTCTGCCACTTACTGTAAAACATTGGACAAGTTTTTTTCTCCTATCACAAGCTCAGTTTATTCATCTCTAAAAATAACGAACAAGATCTCTACAGCTTTAATTTTCTATAATGGTAACTCAGTATCTGGTAATGAATCAAACTAAATGCAATGGCAATGAGTTATTTTTATGATTAGTAGATGATGAGTGAACTATTCATATTAAGTACATATATTGTATTTGATTGTTGATACTTGTGCTTATTTATGGTGCTCTAGATTATTAAATTGTCTGTCTTGAACATTTACAGGGTCAGAGAGGACTTCTTTCAGATAAAAAGTAGTGCATCGTTTGCAGTCAAGTTGAAAATTGTCAGAAGTCAGTCAAAGATAAATCAAATAAAAAAACAAGTAGAAAAATATGATCAATTTGCCATCATCATCTCCTATGATTGTTCAATGCTAATCTTGTTGGAGTTGCGAATATTAAGTTAAAATATTATACACCCAGCAACTAATTGTGATGCTGTGGGCCAATAGGGCCATACAGAATTCAACAAATACATTTTATTAGAACAGAAACTAAAATTATAGCAACAATTTTTAATTTTCAGTTGAAGGTGTGTGTTTTAATATTTTCTAATGGACTTTCTAATGTGAATCCTGATTATTTCTTTGTAAACATTTTTCTCTATAGCTTGTGTGTTTACAAATTCATTTATCACTTATTTTACCATTCAAAGCTGAAGAAACAGTTTTAAATGTGTATATATATGAAGCAGCTGGAGGTCTGTTTATGATTGGATGAACACCTCCCTCCTGATAGGTTAAGACTGGAGTAACAGAATCACTATTACTGAAGATGGAGTTCTCCCATGAATGTTGGCGATTCTTAGTTTTGGAGCCTCCATTCAGTCTTAGCCAAAGGTCCTTATATTCTTCTGAAGAACAAAATGATATTCTTGAGAAGAAACAGCAAGTAATTCATTTAAGTACATTTAATAGTTTTTAAATGTTACCAAATAATTATACTGCTAACCCGTTCAAATTTTTATAAAATATTTGATGCATATAAAAGATTCCATTTACTGTTATATGTCATAAAGCATAAAGATAAAATAAGCACTCATTAAAACATTTCTAATTAAGTAAATAGAATTTTACTAATAGAATTGAAGTTCCCTGGACCCTATAACCTCATCTCCCTGGATCTTACTCTCCAGAGTGATTTTCTAAGTGAATTTTTTATCATTATGTTTTTGCCATATCACATGGTTTTATTACATACGAATGTGTCCCTAAGCATTTTGTTTACTTGTTTTTGAACTATACATAAATGATATTAGTTTATTCAATAAATATTAACCAATTGCCTACTCTGTGCCAGGTACTGTTTTATATATAATGGATATAACAAGGTTTAAATAATGTCCCTGTCTTCATGGACTTCATGTTCTAAAGGAGAAACAGACAATTAACAAGTAAATGAAAAAAATATAATGAGTCAGATGGTGGTACTATGTAGAAAAATATTTTGAGTAGTGAAGGGGAGCCTCTCTCAGATGGAACATTTAAGCAGGGTCAGAAGTAAAAGAGAGAGTCAGCCCAGAAGGCAGCTGTGGGAATGTGTGCTGAATGAGGAAGGGCAAGTGTAAAGGTACAGAGATTGAACACACCTGGCTGGTTTGAGGACTAGCAAGGAGGCAGGATGTCTGGAGCTGTGTGTGTGTGTTAGACGGAGAGGGGGCGCAGGCAGATGGGATGGGGGATAGTAGAAATGTAGCAAAGACCAGATCCTGAGGGCCTAGACTGATATAAACATTTTTGTTTTTTATTAATTAAGGTGAAATTCACATAACATTAACCATTTAAAGTGTAAAATTCAGTGGCATTTAGTATATTCGTAGTGTATAACACCACTTCTATCTAGTTCTAAAACATTTTCATCACACCGAAAGAACACTTGGTACCCATTAAGCAGTCACTCCCTATTGCTTTGTCCCCTAGCCCATGACAACCACCGTCTGCTTTCTGTCTCTATGGATTTACCTATTCTGGATATTACTATAAATGGAATCATATGATATGTGACCTTTTGTGTCTGGCTTCTTTCATTTAGCCTAATGTTTTATCCACATTGTAGCATGTGTCATTACTTCATTCCTTTTTAATATCTGAGTAATATTCCATATTCCCCATTTTGTCTATTCATTTATCTGTTGATGGACTTTTAGGATGTTTCTCTGACTATTGTGAATTGTGCTGCTATGAAAATTTGTGTGTAAGTTTTTGTATGGATATATATTTTCAATTATTTTGAGTATATACCAAATATGGAACTGCTGGGTCATATGGTAGTCCTAGTTTAATTTTTTGAGAAATTGCCAATTTTTTCCACAATGGTTGCACAATTTTGCATTCCCACCAGCAGTGTATGAGAGTTTCAATGTATCTACATCCTCAACAACACCTGTCTTTTTTTTGCATTTATGACTATCTTGGTGGCTGTGAAAATGGTATTTCATTGTACTTTTGATATACATTTCCCTAATGATTAATGCTATTGAGTATGTTTTCAGGTGCTTGTTGGCTGTTTGTATATCTTTTTTTGGAGAAATGGCTATTCAATTCTTTGCCCATTTTTTTAATTGGGTTGTCTTTTTATTGTTGAATTGTGAGTTCTTTATTATGACTGCCTAAACTCTTTAAGTATTATATTTATTTATTTACCTACAAAATATTTAATAGGCTTGAACTATGTGTCTGGTTCTTTTTTAATCATTAGGGATACAGCCATGAGAGGTGAACAGATAATATCCCTGACTTGGTAGAATTTGTTTTCTACCAAGGGGGAGAAGACAGAACATAAACAACAGAAAGATACAGTGCATCACAATGTGTATAACGATTGTAAAAAAAAATACCTGAAAATAAAACAAAGAAGCATATTGTGATAGAGAACTATGAGTAAGGAGAAAAGCATTTTAGGCAGAATGGCCTGGCAGGACTTGTCTTTGGAGAAGAAAGTTAAACTGAGAATTAATGAAGGAGCAAGTAAAGCAAATAGTAAAGAGATAAGTGTTAAAGTCAGAAGGAAGAGCCCAGGCAGGAAAATGCTTAAAGTGTTCCAGGAGGATCACAAAGGTCAATGTGATTGGAACAGAATAAAGCAGCAAAAAAAAAGAGTAGAACTGGCCAAGAATGAGGTCATCATGGGGCCTTTTAGAACGTGGGAAATGATTTCATGTTAATGGGAAAACACAGGAAGATTTCAGCAGAGGAATGATGATGTGATCTGAGTTATGTTTGAAAAAGGTTATTCAGGCTGCCGAGTGGTGAAGAGCAAGAATGGAAGCCAGAACTTAGAAAGGGGCCAAATCAGTAATGAAATGATCAGGATAAAAATGAACCAAACATAATAATAACCATATAAATCAAGTAGAGTCCTTATAATTTATAGTATAATGAAATCTCTTTGCTAAGAAAATATTTAATTAACAGAAAAACTTAAAGAATAAAAACATCAAAACACTTATATTGCAGTATTCTTTGGTGAAGTTAAATTTTCTGTACATGCTAATACCTCTGCTTTAGTCCTGGTTCAGGAATAGTACCATTGATCCAGGACCTCTTTATGTCTGTATTGTTCTCATAAAAGTTTATTTAATTTGATTCAGAACTACTTTTAAAAACAGGTACTCTTTGTAAAGCACTATCAGATTCTCCATCCCATAATTCTAGATACTTATTATGCCAAGTCACTACCGGAAGAAACTAGATCAGCCCCATGGATATCTAAATTTCAAGCAATAATGCATGTCCCAGTAATGCAATAACTTCACAAATAACATGCAGTTAGCATGCTTCATTTCCTAATTATTTTGAATTCTTACTTCACTTTCAACCACATAAAATTTTCTGTAACTCTATTCACTAAACACACACTGTTTTATGTATAACAGATATAACAGGATTTAAATAATGTCCCTGTCTTCATGGACCTCATATTCTAAAGGAGAAATAGACAATTAACAAGTAAATAAATAAGATATAATGAATCATATGGTGGTACTATGTAGAAAAATATATAGGGTTATATGAATTTCTAATTTTTACTCTAATGGAAAGGATAATTCTCCCTGAATCCATTTAAACCTCTCTAGTGTATTTAATTATTTGCCTTAAATGTATGTTTAAAATACCTGCTTTTAATTTTGATGATTCTATCCATGGCAGACCTTTTATTTCTAATTCAGTTGTGAGAACTACTTTGCTTTCTCTCACATAATTTTTATTGTTACATCTTTTGAAATAAAAAAAATTATTTATAATGTAATATTAGTTTTTGGAAATATAAGTTATAGCTCAGTTATTTTAAATACTTAAATCATTGCTACTTTATGTTGAAAAGGCAAAAAGAAATGCAAGTATTATATCAAATATTAGAAATGGTTATTTGAAATTTGGGGTCATTTATTTGTAAGATCTTTTAGATAAAAGCATTAGAACAACTGATAAAATAAGCTACAAAATTTTAATTATTATTTTCTTTTATCAAAAGATTTTAATCCTCTGGTATTGAGAAGACTCAGTTCCACTGCCTTTCAAAACATAATTGAATTTTGTCATCCTGTAAAGCTCCCTAAATTCAAGACTTTTTCTAAGCAGTGATATCCCTATCAAATCTGATTAACTGCCCACCGAACCAAACGAGAATGCAATGGCCACGGTTGTTTAGCAATCAGGAATTCTGAAACACACTTACATTGCTGCAGTCTCTGACTAGTTATTTCATATGTACAACAAAGAAAATAGTTTGCCTTGACAGTTTTCCTTAAGGAAAATGTTTTCTGAATGGAATGTGCTATTAAGCATTAAAGATTATTGACAGTGCATTGCATTACAAAAGGTGTTTACCAAAAGAACTTTCAGTGTTTTCTGTGCTATCTTTGAAACAATGCTAGATTTGGGATTGGCTTTGTTTGAAATGATTTCTCAGGAACTTCCTTAGTTCTAATGTCTTCTAATGAAATGGAATGGGATGAATGATAAATACTATTTCTTTTAAATTTGAGAGGCATACCAAAACATCTTGCCTATCTCAGCAGATATGTATCCATTAAAATTACCTAATTGATTTATGCTGGATAGTTTAATTTCTGGATTCATGGCATCTGAGTCATCTTCTGTAATGAAGTCTCACAATTGTTTAATTTCAGTGTTATTTTTTAATTTAAGTGGATTTAGTTATTGTTTTCAGGCTTATAACATTGTTGTCTTTACCCCATCATTGCTTTGTTTCTACTCTTGGTTGGCTGAATTTCTTCAGTGGTTTGGTTTTGTTTTCAAGAAAAATCCCATTGTATATTTATAACACCATGCATATTGGCGTGAGATTTGCTGCTTTTATATTTGATCTGTACAGTTTCCTCACTTGTAAAAATGAGATATTTCCTGCTTCCTGAGATTATTATAAGCAGTTTACATAGCACAGGTTGGCCCTTGGGAGAAATGTAATTTATTTGTGTTTTCGTGGTGCATCAGGTAATTGAGCACAACGCTGTGTAGTCATAACTGTAATCTCTGTAATGGCCTCATACATGAGAAAATAACAAATGTTATGTCCCTAAACCCTGGCTCCATATGGTCACTGAGTGAATAATAGAAACCCAATTCTATTGTTAATTTATGGTGTGACCTTGGGCAAATCTTTTCCTTTCTCTGAGCCTCATTTCCCAATCTTTAAAATAGATCTCTCCTACATCTTTTACATCTTTACACGTCTCTGATTATATGCACACAACAGTATTCTATTGGAGAATCACAAGGAAGATTAGATAAATCAATCATTTCACTCACAGAAGAAAGACAGCACAGTGTAACCTTAGGCATATTAATCAACATTCATGCCTTAGTGTCCTTTTCTAGAATATGAGTATAATAACTGTGTCAACCTTATAGAATTGGTGGAGAATTACCAATTAATTCAGTTAAAACATGTAAAACACTTAGTGCCTCACACATAGCAATACCCATAAATGTTAGCAATTATTAGTTCCAGGTTGTGATTTTATGTTCATATCTTTTAGACTGGAAATAGGAAACATGGGTTCGCATATGAACATAGCATTTCTTTATACTTCTGACTCATTGTAGAATTTATCACTTGAAAAATTCATGCTCTTAGAATAGCTGACAAGATCCTCATGTTTGGGTCTTTATTGTTCTTTGCATTGACTTCCCACTAACTTAGCTTTTCTAAAAATCTTAACTCTCCAAATTCCATATTATTTTGATTCTATGTATTTTATCTCATCTATTTTCCCCTCTGGCTTTTTAAGTCCATCCAAATCCAAGCAGGGAGCTTATTATTCCTACCCTCAGGGTAAAGATTTCAAAAGTCTCAGCGCATTAGCCATAGAACTCATTCTGTCTGCATCTTCTCTCCTTGTTTGATCAAATAGACAGCATGTATTCCATCTTTCGGATGTACATATAAGCCAAGCACTTTTTAAGATTTCTCTAGTTCAGTAGTGGTTTTGATTTTTTTTTAATGGCTTCTAGAGAACATTATCTTGGCACACAATGCTAGAAGATATAGTTTTACAATGGAAAGTATTCAAATTGATTTTATGTTATCTTCATTGAAAGTTTAGCAGCTACTATAGAACTGGGGGATAAAATAGCTGCCAGTTTGTAATTAAACCTGGTCATGGTTTCCTTAGTATTCAAGCTGATTTTTAGCAAAAGAG
The DNA here is from genome assembly GCF_902729225.1 of Pteropus medius. Lineage (NCBI taxonomy): Eukaryota > Metazoa > Chordata > Mammalia > Chiroptera > Pteropodidae > Pteropus > Pteropus medius. Next base: position 2,600,471 of record NW_024342467.1, on the reverse strand, counting down.
TTCATGTGTGTATTTATTTTCTTTCTCTTCTTTCTTTATTTGCTTAAAATTAGTATGTTTAACATTTATCCTCATAAGTGTATAGGGCCAATGCCTCCCTAAAGCTTATTTATCTAGTTATTACACAATCTGTTCTGAAGCACAGATTATGAAAGTACAATGTAAAACAGAATATAGATCCAGAGAGTTAAAAATAAGTCAAAAGGTGAAATTATAAATCAGATAAAATTTTATCTGAAAAATAATTGTTTTAAAGGTAGTTATTTTGGTAGTTTTGTTCTGTTTTATTTTTTTAACTCTTGTCTTGAATGTACTGTTTGTAGTAAATTATCAAGCCACAAGTTTGAAAAGAGAAATGTGTCAAAGGTCAAGTTGCTCATAAAAACCTTAATGAAAAGTCAGAAACAATTAATACTGCATAGAAGAATTAACCCCCAAATAAATTAAATACCTATTCATGAAAAGTTGCATCTGTGCTATAATTTTATTTTGCAGTTATATTATTGATGATTTTAAGATTATAATATGCTATATAGAACTGATACATTTTAAGAGTATATTATGCTCTGAATAAAAGAGGAGTGAATTTTAGAAAATGCTTTAACATATAGACATAAGTAAAAAATAAAAACGTTAATTTATTTTACAAATTTTAATCAAGTGCCTATCAGATGCTTATTCCTGGAATATATTATGTTATGAGCTTCAGAGTAGGAATGTGGGCTTGAAATCCTGCCTCTGCCAGTAAATTGTTGAGAACTTGGGGCAAAGGGAAAAAGCTTTTTTTACTTTCTATCTCAAAAGCTATAACGTGTGATTTAAAAATATTTACCTCTTGAATTGCCATGATGATCATTTGCTTGGCACCTAATATTTACTCAAAAGTGTTAATTCCTTTCCCCTCATCCAAGATATAATAATCACTGTAAAACTATTACAGATTTTTAAACAGAAAGGAACATGAAAGAAATATGTTAGGTTACCTTACCTTGAATCACAGTTATAGGTAGATTTAGACAGGGGAAAAGTTTAAGCCTGTATGTAGAGTTAAATTTCATGGTTTTTCTTGTTGTTGTTGTTCGTTTTGTTTTACTTTGTTTTCTTTTTGAAATTATAATGAGAACACTGAGAATTAAAAGAACAGGATTTATAAATAAATTGTTGATTACACCCAGGGGTTTTATGCATAATATTTAACAAAATATTTACTAACCAAAGCACAAGCACTGACCAATCTGAACAGATGCCCTGACTAACTGGTTTGTCTTTAAAAACCAGTGTGCCTTTATTCATACAGGCCAGCACACGCCAACTGAATATTAATGCCATATTTACATGAGAAAATTGTATAACATTTAATTACTTTTCAATTTTGGAAAATATTTACTCTTTCCTGTAAGAGCAGATTTCCCACATGTATACCTATACTTTCTTTTAGATTTTGGGTAAAATTATATTATATGTGCATTAATATAAATGGGTGTGTGTTCCTTCACAGCAGCAATTGTATTTTATTGATTCATGTTTAAATAACACTCATCAAAGTACATTATTAGCTAGATGTTATCACCCTCTAATGTTCCTATTAGGAAGCCACTACTATAAAACTTCACAATTTTATTCATAGAAGACTATGAAGTAAAAAAGAACCCACTCTGATTTACTTTTATTTCCTTACAATTCCTAAATCATTGCTTCAACTCAGGGCTGGACATGAACACCAAAAAAGAGTTAAGATAAATTAAGATGGTACAGTGGGCCAATCTTTTAATTAAATAAATTCTAGTATTTAATTAAATTATATAATTAAATAAATTATATAAATTCTAGTCACAAGTATGACTATAAGAATTTGGTTTTAACAATTATTCCTTCCTTTCTATATATTGGCATTTATCAGGAATGAGTAGACAAATTGTTCCCAAACACTGATCTATCAGAATCATTTATGGTTCATTTTTCCCCAACTATATTTTGAGATATAATTGACATGTTATTAACACTATGTACCTTTAAGGTGTAAAAGGTATGTATTTGATAAAATTATATATTGCAATATGATTACCATTGTAGTGTTAGCATTATGCTAAGTAAAATAAGTCAGATAAAGACAAATAGTGCAGTGTACTATCTCATTTATATATGATATCTTAAAAAGCCAAATTTATGGAAAGAGAGTGTAGAATGCTGCTTATCAGTGTCTGAGGGTTAGAGGAAATGGGAAGATGTTGAACAAAAAGTACGAACAAAAAGCACTTAGAAGATGAACAAGTTCTGGGGATCTAGTACACAGCATTGTGATTATAGATAACAGTACTGTGCTACATATCTGAAAATAGTTAAGAGAGTAGATCTTAAATGTTCTTACCACAAAAGAGTTGGTAATTATGTGATGTGATAGAAGTGTTAGGGATTTTTTTTTTTAATTTGGGTATAATGAACATATAACATTATATTAGTTTCAAGTGTATAATATAATGATCTGATATTTGTATACACTGCAAAATGATCATAATAGTCTAGACATTACTATCACCATCCTTAGTTACAATTTTTTTCTTGTGATGAGAACTTTAAAGATTTACTCTTTTAGCAACTTTCAAATATACAATACAGTATTATTAACTATAGTCACCATGCTGTACTTTACACCCCTATAACTTATTTATTTTATAACTGTAAATTTGTGCCTTTTGACTCCTTCATCCATTTATGTCCATCCTGCTCCCAAGAACCACCAATCTGTTCTCTGTGGTATGTATGAGCATGATTCTGTGTCTGTTTTTATTGGACTTGTTTGTTTGTTTTGTTTTGTTTTGTTTAGATTCCACTTGTAAGTGAAATCATATGGTATTTGTCTTTGTCTGGCTTATATCAATGAGCATAAATCCCTCAAGGCGCATCCATGTTGTTACAAATATCAAGATCCCATTCTTTTTTATGGGTGAGTAGTTTTCTATTATATATATGTCCATTTATCTATCAATGGACACTTAAATTGTTTCTGTATCTTAGCTATTGTAAATAATGCTTCAATGAGCACGAGGATGCACATAACATTTCAAATTAGTGTTTTTGTTTTCTTTAAATAAATACCTAAATACCCAGAAATGAAATTTCTGGATCATATGGTAGTTTATTTTTAGACTATAAAATCTAGATTTGTGTAAGTACCCTGTAAAGTTCTCACAGCAACAGAATCTATTCAACGATGCATTTCTCAGAACGTATCCTGTCACTAAGTGGTGCATGACTGTATTATTATATTGCTGTCTATTTCTCTTTTTAGGTTTATTAATATTTGGTTTATAAACTTAGATGCTCCTATGTTGGGTACATAAACATATATAAATGTTATAGACTCTTATTGGATTGCCCCTTTATCATTATGTAATGCCTTTGTTTGTTTTTTATTGCAGTCTTTGTTTTAAAGTCTATTTTGTCTGATATAGGTATAGCTACCCAAGCTTTCTTTTGCTTTTCATTTGCATGGAACATTTTTTTCATTCCTTCATTGTCAGTCTTTATATCTGAAGTGAGTCTCTGATAGACAGCATATGAATGGGTCTTGCTTTGTTTGTTTTGTTTTTTAAGTCTATTCAGCTACTCTATGTTTTGATTGAAGAATTTAGTTCATTTACACCTAAAGTAATTACTAATAAGTTTGTAGTTACTGCCATTTTGTTGGTTGTTTTCCGACTTGTAGTTCCTGCCTCATTCTCTTTTTCTTGCTCTCTTTGTGGTTAGATGACTTTCTTTAGTATTATTTTTAGATTCCTTTTTCGTCATCTTTTTTGTATCAACTATAGATTTTTGCTTTATAGTTACTATGAGACTTACACATAACAACCTATATTTATGGCAGTCTGTTTTATGTTGATAACAGCTTAAGTGTGAACACATTCTAAAACTCTACATTTTTACTCATTGCTCCTAACATTTTATCTTCAATGTCATATTTTATATCTTTTTTTGTGCATTATTTAACTAATTATTGTAGTTACAGTTATTTTTACTTATTTTATCTTTTAACCTTTCTACTAACTTTATACATGATTATTCCACTACCTTTACTATAGATTTACCTTTACCAGTGAGATATATATTTTTAAATATTTACTCATTACTAATTGGTGCTTTTTCTTTTCAATTTAAAAAATTCCCTTTGACGTTTCTCATAAGTCTGGCTTAGTGGTGATTAATTCAGTTAGCTTTTTCTTGTCTGGAAAACTTTTTCCTCTTTCCTTCAATTTTGAATAATAACAAAGCTAAGTAGAATACTCTTGGTTGGAAGATTTTTCCTTTCAGTACTTTATTGCCATTTTCTTCCTGCCTGCAAAGTTTCTGCTGAAAAATCTGCTGATAACCTTATGGGGGTTCCCTTATACGTAACAAGTTGTTTTTCTCTCATTGCTTTTAAGATTCTTTATCTTTAACATTTGACATTTTAATTATAATGTTTCTTTTTATAGATCTCTTTGAGATCCTCATATTTGGAACTCTCCAGGATTCCTGAATCTGGATGTCTATTTTCTTCTCCAGACTAAAGAAGTTCTCAGCCACTATTACTTTACATAAGTTTTCTACCCCTTTATCTCTCTCTTCTCCTCTGGGAACCCTATAATGTGAATATTATTACACATGATATTGTCTCATATGTCTCTTAAGCTATTTTTACTTTTCTATTTCTTTTTTTCTGCTCTCGGAGTTTCACTGTTCTATCTTTGAAATCACTTGTCCTATGTTCACCCACTCTTCTCCCATATTCACCGAGCATCTTTATGAACATTACTTTGAAATATTTATCAGATAAATTATACATCTCCATTTCAATGTATTTCCCCTCCCCCCTAAGGTTTTAACTTACTCTTTGATTTGGAGCAAAGTCCTTTGTTTCTTCATTTTGCTTAGCTCTCTGTGTTTGTTTGTATGTATTAGGTGAAACAGCTATCTCTCCCAGTCATGGAAGAGTAACCTCAGATATAAGATAAACCTTATTGTTTAACCTTGCCCTAACTTTTGGCTGTAACCTGAACCTTTGTGATTCTTCCAAGAAGCCTGATTTATTTTTTAATAGCTACAGTTGTTGAAAGTATGCCAAAACCTGCTACATTAGAGAGGGAGGGAACTCAGTCAGCACCTAGTTTCAGGCTGATTGGAAGCCAGACTCTCAGATAGCAGCTATATGTATGTGTATATTATGTATATGTATATTATTATTTTATATTTATATATTTATATTTGTCTATCAGCTAAATGCCTTTTTATTATAAACTCTTATGATTGTCATTAAGTCTGAGATGGCCCTGAATGACTTATTATAAATGTTAACTGTTGACAAAATGGGCTGGGTGTTCCTAATACATTTGTGGTTTTCAATGTGGAAGCAAACAGCTTTCATACCAATTAATAAGATAATATTTCCCCCATTGCTGAAACTTAATTTTCTCTTGGATTCATTTCTTATGATTTACTAGCAGACATTCCACTATAATTATGAAGATTAAAGGGGGCAGACTGTGACTTACTCAGCTGTGGCAGTTAGCCTCATCTTTTATGGTCCAAACTTTCAGTGTTTGTACATGGGAATCATCAGAGGATAGAGTGGAAGATCTTGGGAAAATGTAATTGTGGTGATTAATTCTTTGAAATAGTTTCTACTTCAAAGTCTTCCCACATAGACAAATCTTTCATATTTTATTGCTCTGTCTTTTTCACTTCCAATCATTTAGTTTTTATTCCCTCAAAACTCTGTTCAAATTTCACTGCCTCCAAAATATCTCTCTTTATAAACTGCCATTTCTAATCATCGCATTAATCCACAGCCTCTAACAGTGGGCCCAAATTTTATACTACATTTATTCATGAATGTTTTTATGTGCTAAACATAATATCTCTGTCATTTAGCCTTCTGAATTCTGCCAAGATTCTAAAGTCAAATATAGGTTTATTTAAATTTTTTTGGTAATTTGTCTATTATTCTATAGACTTGTTTGTACATTGTGATTTTGCCATAACTATCTGTAGAATAACTATACTTTCCTTTTATTTATGGTAACATGAAAGAGGTCTCAAAAAGTAGGATTGAAGAAATAGAAATGGTAAAAATTGCTTTAAACAAGAAAAACCGAACATTAAAATTGGCTTTTAACCTAGTCCTAAAAAGTTGATAAAGGCTCAGACTCATCCTTTTCTAGACAATGAGGTTCCCATGAGCCTAGTCTTGTTACAAAAATACCCAGAGCATAGGAAATGGACTTTGTCAGACAAGGTATGTCAAGTGGGGGCAGATGATGGAATGTCTTAAAATACAACAGACATAAATGCATGCACAATCTGGAGAGCTACAGGGAATCATTTGAGGGTATAATGTAGTCACAGCAGTGTGACTGGCAGACTGGTTGATAATTTGCAGGACAGATTGGAAATGTGAGACTTTCTCAGAAAAAGAATGTTAGGTAACCAAAACCTGGAAAAAAAAAAAAAGAACAAAACAAAAGAAAAAGCCACCACAAGGCCATCATCCACAGAGAGTCTTGCAAGTTTCCATGAGCGGCTGACTGGGCTAGAACCTATAAGATACCTTAAAGTGATGGAGGGTGAGCCTGGACAGATCAAAACAGGAGTTGTATTTTATCACAGAGTAAATGGAATTCTATTGAAATACTTCAAGTGGAACTATCTATTTACATAAGCTTTTAAAGTTAAATAAGCCGATAGATTTTAATAAGTATGACTCTTTTGTTAATTGTATCAATAACTCTTCAAAATCACCCTAATATATAATTTCTTTCCTTTAGCAGCATAATTTCCCTCAGAACTATATTATAAGAAGAAGAAGCTGTTTTTTACTTTTTGTCTAGAAGATGCCTGCGAGACTTGATGATAGAAAGTCAATGTGTACAACTGTTTAACTTACAACTTTTAAAAGTTGTTTCAAATTATTTAGTCCATAGAGAGAAAAGAGACTAAAGGAGCATTATAGGATTCCACATATCTTGGTGCTTCTACTTATCACTAAATATTCTATAGTATAACTTTCAATTAAAAGTTTTGATTGATGTCTAAAAGATATTTACAATACAACTGTAAATAATTTTTAAAACAAGAACTATAACATTTAATAGTCATAATTACATAAATTGCTTTTCCTGGCACTCTTGTATTCTTTCACAACCTTAGCACTTTTACAAAAAGAAAAATACAAAATTACTGAATGATCAAGTTTATGCTATTAGTCTAATGCAATGGTATTTACTAATACCTTTCTGCAAGCCTGCTTATAAGCAAAATTAAGGAAAAAGTGACTAACTAAATTAATTCAAGTTGACTGAAATGTAGTGGTGTTTAGGATAGAGCAGACTCATTCCCACAGTGGTATATGATAAGAATGGTTAACTCCTCCACTGACAGAAGGTAATGAAAGTAAACATGATGTAGTTTTAATAGATATGTTTCAGCTATGTTCCAGACACTGAGCTAGGCACTCATTTAATTTTTTAAATTTCATGTGTATAACAGTACCATAAGATAAGTATTATTATTAGCTTCCATTTTGCAGATTAGGAAACTGAAACTTAGAACAGGAAACTGAAACTTAGAACAGTTAAATTGGCTCAAAAGCATAGAGTTGGTAAATTGTAAGCCAGAAATAAGCCAGAACAGTTTGACTTCTGTTACTAAAAAAGTAAATTGGAGATGAAATTAACATTTTAGATAATTTCATACTCAAAAACAATTAAGAACAAAGTTATAAGAAAAAACTATTCAAGAATGAAAATATGAAATCAATCTGGGGAAATAAGAATAAATAAAACTTTGTTTAATCTCAAATAATGCCAGAGATAAAGTTATTATTTGAATTTTCTACAGTTTCCAATGGTGCTTTTATGAACATGAGTTAGTTTGCTTTTTAACCACTGAAGATAAACAAAGCAGAATAGTCTGGGACTTTCAGACAGACAAATAAAAGTAAAATAGATAAGAGCATACAAATAAATTATTAATTTCAGTTAAATGAAGTTAAGAAAACACAACTTGCATCTTTATTCCAAAATGCCTGTGCTTTTAGTTATACCCATAGTATATTGCACATACATAGAACATGCATAAAATATGTGCCATGATGGTTGATGTTAAGCAGGAGCAGAAGACTTGGGCCCACTGTCAAACTTTACCAGCTATAAGCATATGCCCTTTTTTCCTGCCTAATCCTTATCCAGAGTTATTAGCAAAGGAAGTCATGGGCATAGTGATAAAGAGTTGTTTGATAAATACCCTGCTCACTAAGTGGGCAGGTTATACCATGAGTGCCTTAAACTCAATGAAGCAAGAAAATGCAAAATTATGATTAGATGTAGCCCTAAATTTTCACCATTTATCTACAACAAATTATGTTATTTGGTACACTTTGTTAAAATGGGTTTCATCTCAAGATGAAGTTAAAAGTTGTACTATTAACTACATCATAGCCTGGAGTTGGAAAGTGAGAAGGAAGGCAGCTTCAACCTCAGAGTCACCTCGTTCATTTTGCCAGGATCATGAAAGAATAAAAACAGAGACAGAGACTTGAGATCACAAAGCAAAGAAAGGAGACAGGGAAGAGAACATAGTGGGAATATTAAAGATAAATTTACTGAGGATGGAAAGGGTTTGAAGATGATGAAAAAGGAGGAAAATGCTGAAAATAATTCTATCATAATATGAAGACCCTAGATTGCTTAAAGATATTTAAAAGTCAGTAGATAAATACATAGATTTAAAAAAGAGAGCAAGAAGGTGAGCTAAATGTAATATTCATATTGTAAATTGGTTATAAGTTGGTTTGTCAAAATAAAAATTACACCAAAGTTACACAAACAAGGACGACTTTATTCTAGACTATTATAATAGGAACTGAAATCATCTCCACAGAAACAAAAGGCAGAAATAATCTTAAGCACTGAGGAGAGCTAGTGAAAAAGCACTGGAGAACATTAAGGAGAGATTGATCAATAGGATGTTTTGAGCACATTGAGTTACTCACGAGTTTGCAAATGTTTTTCAATGTGATTAGGCCATCTGTGTTTACTAACTGGTACCCATTAAAGAAGTTAGGCACCTTCCATCCTACAGAAACTGGGAGATCAGGGCACTGTCTCCTTTGATGTTTTCATGTCAAAGAAATGGTCCCCAACTCTTTGATAAAGACATTTCCTGGGTTGTAAGACTGGGAAGAGGCTGGAAGAAAATTTACATAAATGTCAAAGGGACAGGAAACAATGTACAATTGTACAAAGAGGTTAAGGCCATAGAGTCAAGAAGAATCCTGTCTAAAGTTTAGTCAAGGTGAGGGTAATGTTAAGGCAATAGATTCTAGTAAACTAACAATCGGAAATATATAAACATCAATTTTTTTCTCCAGAAAAGTAACACATGTCCTGGGATTTCCCTCATCCAATAAACACTTACCAAAAAACTCTTAAGTTTTAGCTATAACTGAACCAAAGACTTCAGATACAGAAATGTTGAATAAGACAAACATCTCTGGCCAGAAGTTTCTCATAGACTAATGGAGGTAAATGTGAGGAAACAGACAATTATAAAGTCTTAAAAGTACTATGTCTGCAATGCTCTAGGAACAGAGAAGATACAGCACAACTCCATCTGGGCAATTAGAGAAAGATGGGGCAACCACACATGGAGAACAGTGTGCAGAAAATGGCAGAGGAGTTAGAAACTAGTGTGTCAGTTCATGGGAAAGCAAATAGCTTACTGTGAATAGAATGTAAGGAAAACGTGAGGTTAACGATAGAAAATGAGACTTTTCTATGCTCTAGCGAGGAACTTAGGCTTTGGGAAGACTGTGATGCTCATATTTGAATTTTAGAAACACACCCTTGGGGTCAGGATGGACGATGAACTGCAGGGGAAATATAATATAGCGGGAGACCACAGTAAAATGTGCAATAGTCTGGAAAAGAATATGGGGTCAGGAGATGGTACACTGAATAAATCAGACTGCCTGAACATGATAGAAGAGGTAGTATAGGGATTAAAAATGATTTGTAAAATTTCCATTTAAGGTGAAGAGATGTGTACCTTTTTATCTTCAAAAAGGGCAAGGAAGAAAGAGTTATAAGACTCAATTTATGAGTGTTGTTCTCATCTCACTTAAGATGAGAGTGATTCTGGACTTTTATATCTTACAGTTATTTTAAAGTTCAGATAAGGCTGTTATGTGAAAATGCTTTCTAGAAAGATCCAGGCAAATATGAGACTCCATTATTTTCCCTTCTCAATTCTTTTAAAATATATGTATTGTTTATCAATTAATAAGTAAATATATAAATAATAACTTTCACTATCAAAAGTCAGTATGAATTTTCAAGGTAGTTTCTTATGAATATAAAAGACATAGATAGCTCAATAACACTTTTCAGGATTACTGTAGAGTTTGTATATGTCTGGCAAGAAAAATCTGATCCCAAAATTACAATACTAGAGACTTTCTAAACAGTGTGGCTCTTAGAAAAATCGTGGTCCTGTATACGGTTTCTATCTGATTTAATTAATCCTTTTCTGCTCACCACCCCCTTGATTCCATTATATTGCTGAGTTTTGATTTTGCAATGCTTTCTAGAGGTGCACTTCACATAGTACTACTGTGATTGAAAAATCAATTGTAACAATCTGCACATTTCTGTGATTAAAAAGAAATCAGGATAATGAAAGGAACATTTAGGGGATAGTACTGAATACATATATGCCTAACATTAAAATAAAACTAATTATATTTTAATATATTAATGTTGTGTTCTTTACTCAGCTCCTAAACTATAAAAATCTTGATAAACCAAGATTTATATTCTATATTTAAGTTCTAGCACGATGAATACAAAAACTTTCAATGTATAATTTTCCCAAGAAAAACATTCTGTCTTTTTATGTCAGTTCTCATTTTGCTTTATTTCTATGAAAATCTTCATGAATTTTTAGTGTAATTATAAAAGAAAACAGTAGAGTGAAAAGAGATATTTTGGAAGAATTAATGAAAGAGTTTGACAGTGTTCATGAAAATGGGCCAAATGAGGAGAAATTTGGTGTTACATTAAAAATGTCAAAATCTATGTTTTAATTTGATTAAAATGATGAATTATTAAAATATATTCTTAAACTGTGTTCATGAAGAAAGAGGTTAAATGGGAAGACAGTGACTTAAACATTTAAATCTCATTTTGAGTTCACAAATATACCCAAGCATTTTCATTTTGTTTCTCAATCTTTTGGGTATTACAAGTTTAAACCAGATGTACTTTGGTTCAGGCTTTGAAGTAAGTTGTAAGTTGTAGTGTGTAGACAATAGAATACTCATTTAGTTCTGTGTTCTATATTTCATGTAAAATATAAATTTTACAGGCTTGGTTAAAATGCCTAGAGCTTCAAGGGAGGTGAGGAGGGTGGGAACAAGTTACATAAATGTAAAGCAGTCCTTTGAAGCGTTTTATGTTGGTAGATGCATGCTGTGTGTGTGTGTGTGTGTGTGTGTGTAACATCTAATACACAAAGGCATGCATGAGGAGGGTTCTAAATGTTAATGACATCACATTCAGCAACTAGCTAAGAAATTTTCCTAAGACTAAAGAAAGAAAAATAGATTGCATTGGTCTGTGCCTGCATGAGTTGTAGAACTACATCATTCACTGTAATGATAATTGGATGTGTCTGTTCAGATTTATTGGGATGCACACTCAGATAATCAAAGTTTCAAATGGTTCTGCAATGAGGACATATGGTAGTTGAAAATATCCTAATCGTAGGGTAGCTGATATGCAAAAATAGAATTTCCAGAGTACTAAGCAGAAGAAGTTCCATTTCTCTATATGGAAAGAATATCAATTAACCTGATATTCGGATACATACATGTTTAATGCACTGCTATATATTCTCTGAAATAATGTCATGCAAACCAATTCATATCTAAATAAAATGTTTATCAATCAAAACAAAGTTTAACGTGAGAAAAAGAAATGAAATTATTTTCTGCAGCTCTTATAAGTAAAGACCTTATTTCCAGGATCACTTTTTATATAAAAAATAAAATAGAAGTAACAGGCTCAGAAAGTAACTGGAGGTGACAAGTTTTGGAGTTTCTGTTGATAACCATAAACCCAACTTTTTTTTTTTCTTTTTCCCAGATGACGACTGATGTCAGGAATGCTGGAGAGTTAGCTTAAAAGAACATAGCTCCTAACAGTTTTAGTCAGTGGTCAGTTAGCTGAGTTGATTAAAAGCATCCATTAAAAGCAAAGTCAAAGATCTAAATGATTCCATGTTTTCAGATCCGTTGCTGTTTACTTAATGGCTGTTATCCAAAATACGTAACCCTGGACATGTTAACTATGCATACTCTTTGTAGTTGAGACAATGTGTGGCTGAGACCATGTATCACTGTGCCTTTAGAAACAACTTACAGTGTCAGTTTCTTGACTTTTTCATCAGCAAAGGCTCATGCATTATTAACTTCCATGGCATCTTGGGTTCTCCCTACCACCACACCAGTTAAAAAATATATATTGGGGGATTGGTTAGAACTCAAATCAGATCTCTGCTTCTTCAGTCATACTTCTATTTGAGAGAGTAAACTTAAACTTGTTAAGCTTCAATTTCCTTTAAAGTAAAAAATAGATATTAACGCCTATGTAAGAAGGTTGTTGTAAAAGGTACAAACTTTCAGTTATAAGTCATGGGATGTCATGTCCAGCGTGGTGACTATAGTTAATAAAACTATATTGTATATTCAAAAGTTGCTAAGAAAATAAATCTTAGAAGTCCTCATTTTAAGAAAAAAAATCTGTAACTATGTATGGGGCATACGTTAATTAGACTTATTGTGCCTTTTGCAATACATACAAATATCTAATCATTATGTTGTACCTGAAACTAATATTATGTTATATGTCAATTATACCTAAAAAAAAAGGTTATTGTGACCATTAAGTGGGATGATGCATGCAATATTCATAGCACATTACCTGACAGAAGATAGGCAGTCGATAACTATTCATAGAATGAATGTTTTCATCCAAGTATAGTCTGTATAAAGAGAAGTATAAAGGGAAAGAAGTCCCACGGAGAAATTAATGGTATCAGGTATGAAATCCAGATGAATTTGTTTTATATAGCTGCCCTTTCAAGAGGCAGTCTGGTTCTATTCAAACCACAAGAGTAAAAAGGCAGAAAAATTCTAAAGCAATGCTTCTCAGATTTTATGTGCTTATGAATCACCTAGTAATCTTTTAAAATTGCAAGTTACTACTCGGTGGGTGGGATCTGAGAGACTACTTTTCTAGCAAACTCCAGATGATGCATATGCTGCCTGTGCACTGATTATACTTTAGCAAAGTCCTAGAGAGGCAATTTAAGAAATACTGTACATAAATTTGTATTTATCTAGTCCAACATTATTTCCTGGAACAATAGCTTAAAATTTATTAATTCATTTATTCGCTCAGCAGAGGATTATTTAGTGTCTACTATGTGCCAGGAACTGTTTCAGGTTTTAAGTATAAAATAATGAACAGGACAGATAAGGATCATGCCCTCATTGAGCTTTTAATCTAGTCATATGATCTGGCAATAAACATGCAAACAATTAATTTAAATAATTTCTAGTGGTGTTTAAAACTATATCAAAAATAAGATGAAGTTACTGTGAGATTGTGTATGGTCACTTACGCCTCCTTTAGGAAGGAGACAATTGAACTGAAACCTGAATACTGAGAAGCAGTCTGCTGTATGACGATCTGAAAATTTCATACAAAGAGAATGCAAAGGCCCTGAATAGCAATGAAGGAAATAAGACATATGAAAGCCCCTCTTACACTAGAAAAATGTCTAGTAGGAAGAATAGTCATCATTATTATGTCAATTGTCAAATATGAAATGCTTTGTATTATGATGAGTTTTGTACTCAATCTATATACCTATGAATCTGCAATCTATTATTTTGTTTTATTGGGATATAAACCAGACCTTGAAGCCAATAAATATAGAATTAAGAGAGATCCCACAGATTAGAGCAACTAAAAAAGAGTGAAGAATAGAATGATGACTCAATTTTCGCTTTAGTGAGTCTTAACTAGTAAGAATGCCTAATAACTTAAGACCTGCAAACTAGTATTTAACACCTTAAGTGCATTCCAATTGACTTCTGATTTTGTCTAATGATTTAAGATCCTGCAAACCAATAGATATTAATGTGTTAGAGCATTTCTAATTGACTTCTGATTTTCTGTCGTTTTTTACAAATGTATGAATAAAAGACTGTACATTAAACGGTGCTCCTAACCTTCCATCACTGAAAAATAGCTTTAAGTTTGTCTGATAGCAAGGAAGAATGGCAAAGTTAGTCACTGTGCCTGTTGCCCCAAGACACACATTTCTGATCTGTTCATCCAGAATTATGGTTATATTCTGTGGCAAAATAGCAAATTAAGTTTTGCTTGTTTGTGTGTTGTTTCACTTTGTTCCATTGACCTCATTGGCACCCTACATTAACCAGCTAAGCCACAGAGTTCAGACTTTTTTTCATACTGTTTTGGTCATTTATTTGTAATTATTTTGGTTATCTTTGACATTTATTAACAGCAACAATATTTTCTTTCTCATTGGCCTTTTGTATATCTCATTTTATTCATTCAACAAATACTAAATGAGTGCCAGTCTCTAGAGCTCTAAGGGCAAAGGAGGAAGTAGAGTGAGATGAAGCTTGATAGGAAAACAAGAGCCAGGTCATTTGAAGTATTATAAACTTTCAAGAAATCTGGTCTGTATCTTAAGAGCAATAGGAACCTACTGAAGAGTTTTAAGCACTTAAGTGACACCATCTTTTGCCATTTCCTTACCTTGTCATTGTTCTCCCCCTCTCCCAATGGGACTACCTTAAATGATGGTTTAATAATGCTATCCTATCATTTACATTTCCTGTTATTTCCAACTAACAAACTTTTTAATGAAAGAAAAGGTTGCCAATTGTAGAAAATTAATTACCTGCGAGACACAAGAGGGTTTGCAAATAGAGATACCTATGTGTTGGGTCATGAAACATATGGTACATGCTATGGATAGAGTCATTATTTGTAAATGGTGGCACATCTCAAATAATGAAATAGAGGGGAACATATTTCATTGATGCTCCTTATTACAAATGTAATATTTTCAGAATAAAAATTACTTACTGGGCAGATATCTGCAGCATAAAAATATTTTTAACATTGTGCTTGATCTACATACATAAGCTTTATATAATAAAAGAAGATGATAGATGATAGATAGATAGATAGATAGATAGATAGATAGATAGATAGATATCCATCCCTAAGTGAGGCTTCTTTTATTATATATATATTTTTTTCTGGTGTTCTTTTAACATCTGGCTATAGTAGGCAGTCACTCTTTTGGCTTTATTTTTAACTAAGAACAAAGGAGAAATAACCTAATTTATTTCAGTGCCCATCTGGTTTCAATTGCTCATTTTACATTTATTGAAAAATGATAGATTGTTGGTGATGATGTCTTCCCAGGAGAAGAAGTTGACAGACAGCTGTGCAGAGATGCCATCTTACCCATCCCCGTTGCCTGTTATGCCCCGTGCCCAAGAGACTGTGTACTCAGCATGTGGTCTGCGTGGTCCTCCTGCTCTCACACCTGCTCAGGGAAAACCACAGAAGGGAAACAGATACGAGCACGTTCCATTCTGGCCTATGCAAGTGAGGAAGGTAAGGTCACCAGCTTCAGAAGGGACTCAGATTCCTCTCGGGAGTTGGCATGCATTCTTTGTCTTGTCTGGATAAGATAATATTCTAGAAAAATAGACTTCCAGAAATCCAGCAACTCAAGGAGATTTAAGACTTGTTGACTGATTGGGTAACTTGCTTCTATTCCTGCAAATTGATCTTGAAAATAGATCTTTAATAAAAGAACAAAGACTTTCAGAAGTGAATTCACTTTGCCTTTCCTCCCTCCTAATAATTTAAATCTTTTTCAGTTCAAAGTGTTAAACCTGTGAAGAGTCTGTAAATGGCTACCAATTCTAGATGTCAGGTTTAATTCTTTTTTTTCTCTATTTCAGAGGTCAGTTTTTCTCTTTAAAATCACATTCTACCTTCTCATAAATAGGCATATAAGTTCAGTAATAAACTTTATATTAAAATTAACACTGACATGGCTGTTGCTTGACTGAAATTTACATGAATTTTCTACCATTCAGGCTGTGAGATCCAGAAGTCTCATCCGCAGACCGTCTTTATATTTAAATATATTGCTCTTCAATCAGTTCATCCTATCGGGTGCATAAAGCATGTTTTGTCATATAGTCATACTTCACATGTGCTAGCTTTATTGTCAAGAAATACGAGGCTCTTGGTAATTTTCTCTCAAGCTTATATCCAAATGCTAATTTGGCCCCTATGTGACTGGGTGATACAATGACATACTTAATCTTGTCATTCTGGAAAATAACACAAGAGTAACAAAAACATAGAAGCAAATCAAGTTCTGTCATATTAAAGCATGTTCTGTCTCAAGAATATATAAGTATATGTTATTTAAATATTATTAAGCTGAATGACTTCTCATTCACATGATAAACTGTAATTTCTGTTTTAGGAAGCATATGTTTCTCCATGTATACCCCCAAATAATCAATTTTGGAGGAGTTTTTAGATAGTCCATTTTGTCTTTCTATTTATTGAACATTTTAGTAATAGAAACCTGATAGTATTCTTATTTGATCAAACTTGCTATCTATGTATGTAATATATATGCAAAAATATAATTACTTTTGCCTTAAAACAAGAGAGAAAAATTTAACATATTAAAAGTCAACATATGAGAAAACTGAATTTTCTTACTGTTCAAAACTTTTTTTTGTCTCCTTAATATAAATTTAACTGTTTGCTACCCCAAAAATGGTGTATCCACAGGACCTAATAGAAAAATAGAAGCTTTTAGAGAGACAATTATATTCTCTGTATTGTCAAACAATAACTCTAACCTTCTATAGATTATATTCAAACTTCAAGCTCTATCAGCTCAGATTATGTCTTGGACTTCATTAAAATTAGATCTATGGTAACCTTGCTTCTTATAAATCCATTATACTCTGCAGACACTTGCTGTATGACTAGTAATGAGTGACTTTTCACCCTCTGAGTCACATGGCAGAGATTTTGCCATGCTTGCAGAATTCACCAGATCATTATTTCTATAGAAATAACTTCATGATGCTTCAACACTGAAAGGTCATGAAATGCTTTAAAGGCAGAAATTTATGATTGCTCTTTGATATGTATCATCCACTTAGTTGGAAAGGATGAGACTTCAATAATTTTTAATTAACTCTAGCAGGGGCATCATAAGCAAGCCATGCTGGAAAATTATAGATGTTTATGTAGTAAGTCATAAAGGCATGGATAATTTTAAATGGGAGCCATAGAGGAAATTGTCAATGAGGAATCTTCTACTGTTTGTCTCTGTTAACAACAGTTACAAAAATTGGCATAATTATATGAAATATTTAATGAAGAATCTATCCTTCAGAAACTGTTTATTATTATTTATTGGACACACACATGTTTTCTCTTCCTCAAAATAAGCCTTTTATAATTCTGAGATATTTTTAAATGGTTTAGGAACTATATTTGCAAGAAGTTTAAAATGTTTTTCTGCAATTAGATAACCTTTTATAATTCTATATAAAAGTAGGTCTTTCTATTATCCCCCAAGAATTAGTGTTGTATATATCATAAATGTTTTTAATTTTCTCAAGATCAGAAAATTATTGTGATAAACTTTAAGGGAAAAGAGTACATTAGTAAAATTATATATTGAGTTTTTAAACATAAAATTATATGATTTTCTGGTAAAATAACATTTGGACCAATTCATGTGCAAGATATTTATCTGGATTTACAAAAATAAATGCTGCAACCTATGCTTTTGTTTATCTCAGTCAGAACTTCATTGTTAAACATTATATGAAGATTATATAACCTCTTATATTAATGAGGACAGACTAAATTTAGCTACAGACAGCTCAGAAGTACAGTAACTTAAAAAGAACAATTACTTCTTCCTTATGGGAATTTCGCTACAGTGCTGGGTAACTCTCCAAGGCAATCTGTCCGCCATAAAATGTCTCAGCATTGCACCTCCATGTAAAGACCTACTTCATAATCCCCATGCCAGTGGAAGATGATAATTAGAGAGTGTGTCTGCTGATTTAAAAGAATCAGCATTGAGTTCTTCCATCCAGAAGTGATTTATATCATTTCCACTGACATTTCATTGTCAAAGAAAGTTATACAGTCACGACTTTAAATTGAGCCTAACTTCAAGCAGGGCAGAGGGTTGGGGGTAATATAATTCTACTGTGTGCTAGAAAGAAAGAAGTGTTGATTACTGATCTTACCCCTGGTCTTCTTATTACATGTTTGTGTGTATATGTATGTCTGTGTCTATATCTGTACCTATAGCTATAGCTATATCTATGTCTGTAGATGTATGATAAAGGAATATTCCATATGGCCCCAATTCAGTAGATAAAACAGGCATCTCCATTGTTAAAATGTTATGACTTTTATTTTTTGCTCTTGTTAAACAAATAATAAAATAATAGAATAGCACTTCTTCTTCGTACTATTCTCTTTTCCTTTCCCTTTTTTTCCCTTCCTTTCCTTTCTAGGATTTTTTTCTCTCCCTTCCTAAACAGCCTTATCTAAAAAAGCCTTTAGGTGAAGCCAGGCAACTGTGCCAGTGGATAAGGGGTCTCAGTGGTCCAGAGTGGGTTGTCAGAGTCCAGTTCAGTAAACCCTGAGTAGACTAAGCAGTGGGGCGCAAGGATTGCATAAGAGGGTAGAAGCAGCAAGCCAACAGAGGATGTCAGGGCACAGGCAGGATGTAGAGGGAATCCCAGCATGGAGGCAGCCAGCCTAGTGTGTAGTGCTAGAGCCAGGCAGGGGTTGAGAAGGATTTCTATGTGGGGTGGCCTGATGTCAGAACATGGGCAGAGTGATAAAGAGAGCCTGTGAGTACAGCAATGGAGATGATGGCAGTGAGAGATTGCGGGAAGGCGGAGGATGTTCGACCAAATAAGTACATGTATTAAAAATCATAGAAAGGAGTCAGGTTTCTTATTGTTGCAAAAGGGAGCTACAAATATGTTAAGAAAGAAAACTAGAATAAACTGTATCGTATTATATTGGAATTGAAAGTTACTAATGTGAATTCATTGTTCAATTTGTAAAGATACATAACAGAAAAATGTAAATGTAAGTATGATTTATATTATATATTAGCTGAAAGGACCTGGGAGTTGATATATATTATATGTATATTATATATGATATATATCATATATAATATATAATATATACTATATATGATATATATCATATATAATATATATAATATATACCATGTATATTATATATGATATATGATATATATCATATATATTATATATGATATATATTATATATTAGCTTAAAGATATATATTATATATATTATATATATATCATATATATTATATATTACATATAATATATGATATATATTATATATTAGCTGAAAGACACCCCAATAGCAATAAATACATACAGTGCTAAGATCTTGGTTCTAATACCATTCTCCAAAAATAAGGAACCAGGGCTCTTTGGATAAATGGCTGATTCCAGGGCTAGAATAGGAAAACTACAAGGTGTACCTGGAAGATCTTGTGCCAGAAAGGAAGAAAGAGGAGAACATGTCAAAAGGTCACAGAAGCTAGCTTGAAGGGTCTCCCACTGACCACACATGGAAACAATTTTAAGGCCAAAATAATAGTAATAAGATTATAACCCATTAGATAAAATATGAAACTATGGGTCTGTATTTAATATTAAAATATGTTAATTGAATATCTGATGAAGAGAATTATATTTATAGTTTTAAGTATTTCCCTAATGGAGAAGTCTGACCAGACACCACGTTAATCCAGTGATCAAAGTTTACATTGTCAATAATAGAACAAATAAAAATCATGAGTTCCTGGTATGATGCAATGAGAACATGACATCACTTCTGTGATATTCCTGCCAAAGATGCATATCGTAGAATATAATCATGAGGAAACATTTGAAAATCACTAATTGAAAGACATCGTATAAAATACTGGCTTTCAATCTTCAAATTGTCTAAATTATGGAAATTAAGAAAAGACTGAGGAACTATTCCAGATCAAAAGAGGCTAATAAAACATGACATCTAAATGTAACACTTGAATCTGAACTAGATCCTTTTGCTATAAAAAGAACATTTTGGGACAGTGGCAAATCTCAATGGGTTTGAGGATTAGACAGTAATAATATCAATCTTAATTTCTTGATATACTGATCTCAAATATTGAATGTGCTTATGTGTAGAAAAATGTCCTTATTACAGAAAATAGATACTAAAATATTTATGTAACAGGGCTTCATTTCAACAAGTCTTTCCAAATGGTACAAGGAAAAAAAATACTGATAATATACTTTTAATTTTCCTATAATTTGAGATTGATTCAAAATTAAAACATAAAAAATAATAGAATAAAAACAACTTGCTTTTCATACAATGTTGAGTAATATTGTGTACCATATTATTATCAATACACAAAAATTATCATAAAATGCTTCTTATTGAAATGCCATTTAGAAACTAAACCAAGTGGTAGCAACTAGAGATAGATAGTTAATATACTGGAGAAAATAAAAGTGTTTCTTTTCAAATTAAAATATAAAATTTGTGTGTGTGTGTGTGTGTGTGTGTGCGTGTCTGTATCTTCCAAAACTTTGACTTCTGGTTAAATATAATTGGTAATTTGCTTATTAACATTGTATGATATCTTGAGGTAAAAAGTCTTTCTTGTATTGTGTAAACTATAGGGTGGGTCCCAAAAGCTACTTTAAAATTATGTTAGAAGTCCTAAAAGGATGCAATCTTTTAACACTTAAGTGTTTAGCATATTTTTTATATAAATAGTAGTAGTTTGAATATTAATTAAAATTAAAAACTGATGTTAGATTTATAGCCTTTGATTTTGAACCTGTTGCAAATTCTTAATAAAAATGGTTTAAAAAAGGAAAAAGAATTTTAAAAATGTTTTCCACTGAGTATAATAACAACTTCTGTTAATTCTCATTATATAGTTAATTATTCTTGCAGAGCAAGAAATGAGAGAATGTTTATTTTTGTAAGGATCATAATGACCTGATGTTATAACTTTATCAGCCAAATTTTAGTGTGCTTTTACACCTGTTTTGTACATGTAGAAAATAGATGCAAATTGAAATCAAATTATACTATTTTTTCTCAATTAGTAGCCTTCAAAAATTATATTTTACAGTATAAACCATTGAAGAGAGGAATATTTCTAATCTTAACTTGTTCAGTTTTTATAGCTAAATGATTTTAATCTTAAGAACAAAGAAGGGCACATTTACATTTTCTAGAGGAATTTGAAGAGCCCAGGATCCATTATATTGGTATATACACACATAACTCTGACTCCTAAGTAAATACTATTACTTACTCATCTTCATACCATTGACTTTGAAAAAAAGAGTTCTCCTTCAATCTGCCCCTACAGGACTAGCAAGCAGGATTTATGCAGATTTCACAGTGGAAAATCTTCTATCTCTTACTGCAAGGAAAAAGGGATGGGGGGTAGGGAGAGAATGGGAGGAAGTGCTGCAGCAGAATCTCGTGAGGTTCCCTATAGCTAATGCTCTTCCAATTCAATTCCTGAAACCATGCCACTGCCAATGTGATTTTCACCCAGCAGTGGTCTGCTATCAAGGGGTTTGGGCCTCAATAGCAGGCATCTGAGTTACAAGCATCTTAAAACTGTAATTCTTGGTACACTAACAGTCTCTTCTTAACATGAGCCCAGTCCACTTTCTTATCCTCTTTGCCGGTTACTTCCCTATGTGAACTCTGCACTCCAAATGACTGTATCAATATCGCTAATTCCCAAGGTCATACATACCTGCCTGCCTTTGCTTTTATTTATTTTCTCTTCTTCTGTTTAAAGAAAATTCTCCTTTCCTTCTAGGCCTTCAAGAACTCTCCTACCTGAGGCATTTTTCAGTCCTACAAAACTAATGGCATCTGACACTTTTGAATCTCAATTATACTAAATACCTCTTTTAACATAATTATTATATTCTAGCTAGAATTATACTCATTTGTATGTTTATCTTTTCCCTTCTACTTTTTCTCACTGCATTATAAGGTCCTTAAGAGTAGAACTATTTCTAATCCCTCTAGGTATCTCTTGACTCATCAAACATAAACATTGCATGTTGCACTCAATACATACATATCCAAATATGTTTTGAACAGGTTCTTTTTTTTTTTCAATTTGCCATTTAAATTGTAAAAACTTCAATGCCTGAGCCAGAAACACCATAGGTCTATTTAAATGTGTACTAATAAAGCTTTTATGAACTTGATGTGTAGAGAAAGAAAAACATCACTTTTTCATTTCTAAGAGAAAAGTTTCACATAATAGTTGATATTTTTATATCAGCATTTTATATCAGCAACTTTATTTGGCAGAATTTCATCAAAGTATTATAAAGACTTTCCCTTTAATGGAATGATAGAAAGCTTAAGTAGTCACATGAGTGTGAAGCATATATTTTTATGTATGAGAATTTTTTAAAACTATGCTTATCACTAATTTTGTCATGAGTGACATTTTATAATTTCTCCAGTACTATGGAAATATTCCCAGATGTCAGGAACCAGATCTTCCCATAAATAATAAATAAATTCAATATTATATCTATCAATTTTTCTACCATAAAATTATTCCCCAAACCAAATGACGATGCTGCAGTGACTGATTATTCCAAGCCATGCTTTCGAAATTGCCATATCGTTGTTATAATTAAGACTACTTTGGGGCTTATGTGTACAAGTATCCTGACATCAGCCAAAACTGCTGATGTGGCTTTAATATGGAGTCATGCAAGAAAATAAATAGCCTTTATGTCTGTAAACTTAACAGCTATCTTGCACTTCCTCAACACATTATTGTAATGTTGTAAACCTTTTTATCTTAGCATTTTTTTTCCAAAGCCATCTAGTTAATTCCAATGTCAAAAACAATTCAGAGTTTTAAACTCACAGTTTAAACAGCATATGAATACTCATAGTGAAAATGGGATAAATAAAGAAACTTTTTTTTGGTAAATCAATAATTTTGCTATTAAATATATAGGTATGGTTAAAATGGTTATATAAAGTGTATATAGAAAATATCTATAATTAGCATGTGTTTGTCTTAATGATAAGATTGGATAAATCTAGAGCCTCAGGGAATGGATAATAAGAGTGCTCATTTACTTTTCCCAAATCCAATTAGTATGTTTTAGGATTTGTTTCTATTAAAATCCTAAATTTCTTTTCAGAGGCTGCCAGGGTCACTGAGCTGTGATGGAGGATAGGATGTGAACTGTGACAGATATTTTCACCTTCATGAAGCAGGGGACGTTAATGAAATACTGTTTAATGCAGGTTATTCTGATGTTGATCTCATGTTTAACACTGCATAAATGATTCTAAATCGCAGTTAAATTCTCCCATATACCGCCTCCTGATTTAATTGCTGAATAGAGGGATGTCCTTAATCATAAGTGGAGTGATACCCGAAGATCAGCTCATGATGTGGATTTGTGTTTTTGCTTATGACTTTTACCTAAATCTCAAACTGTTGAGGTCATCTTTCATGTTAGAGTCACTAGATGTTGAATCACCTTTTCTTATATATTTTTAACTTTTTGAAACTTGCTTCCTAATATCTAAAACCTACCTCTTATTATTTTTAATATTTCTTCCATTTACTATTACAGTTATGTATGATGAATCCTCAAGGTTCCCACCATTCCACATTAACAATCAGTTATTTTCTGTTCCTAAAATGAAATCCAGAGGCTATGTAAGTTTGAATAGACCAAATTGATAAAGTAAGCAATAACTTCCTCCAGCCCTCTGCTTTTAACATTATAAAGCTTTTTCTTTTTGTAATTGCCATTGTAAATAGAATAGTGTTAAAAACAACAACAACAACAACAACAACAACTCCATAAACTCCTAGCTATTACTGAGGCCATATTATTTAAGCTGTATGGACTCATCCACTTCATCATTTTTTCACTTGTAAGGCAGTAGTGGATGTAAAATGAGATCCCACCTACAAAGTATTTAAAGTGGGGCTGACACATAAAAAGGATTTCATAATGACAACTCCATACCATATTCTATCGATTAAAAGACACATCTGTTTTATCCTTTATCATCTCTATAACTATAGCATCTTACATTGGATGCATTTTTAAACCCATCATGGCCAAGCAGCAGTTATAACATAGTTGTCATTGATAATATGTGTGAATTATGTGGTTATTCCTGGTGGTAATAGCAATCCTGTGATATTTCTACCCCAAACAAACAAAAACAACAAAGGACCATTTGAGGAAGAAAAATAAACCCTTCTTCATTTGCTTGCTTGAACTTTGCATTGACATATTCTGGTGCAATTAATCAAAACTTAGAGATGGGTACCAGTATCCTGAGAGAAAACCCTAGAGATAAGAGCATTCTTTTTAAGAAATCCTATATCATCAACATTTTTTATGCCACAGAGATGATACTGTGCAGAAGAACACAAAAGAGTGTGAGTTAAAAGTGACTCAATAGATTTGTATTGTGAAAGTAAAAAAGTTTTAGGAATACCTCCCCTTTTAATGCATGCAAAAAAGTGATATATGTCTTTAAAATTATGTAAATAAGTCATATAAATCTATTTTAATAAGTATATAATAAAAATTAGAGTTGATAAGAAAACATCGTATTGTAGTTTAATTTGCAGGCATTCCTCTTTCCTTGAGCTATATATAGCGATGGTATATCTCACAGCCAGATGGTATATCTGACATCTTAGATTTAAAGAAATACGGTATTACCATTACTATATGACATTTCTGGGAATGCTATGGAAGATCAAAAAGAATCAATAGATTTTAAAATCCCTATTTCTAATCACCCTAAAGCCTAATAAATTAAAATAAGTAGCAATTTAAAACCTGTAATTAAGATTTTCAATTAGGGAGATAATATTTGAAAATACACAGTCTTAATGTCCATGTTTCTCCAGTTCAGCAATCACACAGGCTTCAATTGTACCTCATTTTCAGCTTCTCTGGAGAACAATGGCCTGTCTCTTTGATGTTCTCCACAGTCCTCAAAAGCAGATTTCATGTACACCCCATAGTTTAAGTTTTAAGCTAGACCACGCCAAATGAGGTGAGAATAATATGTAATTTGTCTTCCTCACAATATGCTGGTCACATGCTATGTGCTAGTAAATGGCCGGTATCATTGTTATTGTTAAAAAAAAAAAAAAAGATAAGGTTTCTCTTGGCACCATATCTAATCTGTTAACTTTGTCCATTTTTATAGGTGGAGCTCCCTGTCCAAATACAAGTGCTTTGCAAGAGGTGCGCAGCTGTAACGAGCATCCTTGTACTGTGTACCACTGGCAAACTGGTCCCTGGGGCCAGTGCATTGAGGACACCTCAGTATCGTCCTTCAACACAACTACAACTTGGAATGGGGAGGCCTCGTGCTCTGTCGGCATGCAGACAAGGAAAGTCATCTGTGTACGGGTCAATGTGGGCCAAGTAGGACCCAAAAAGTAAGGGCTTTAGAATGTCAACAGTAAATCCTGTGGCCAGCCATGCAGGGGAGCCCAGGCTTCACTTGCTTCATGAAATTGATGCTTGTCATACCTGTCCTCAAGAGTAAGATTTGTTTGTTTTGAACGTCAGCCACTGATAAAGTTACCACATCTTCAGAGTGTTGTGCCTGGGATCCATAAATTCTGTAGAAACCTTTCTATGTGATATGTACTTTCAGTTTTATAGTCACACTTTCTGCTTTTATTAAGCTAGTGAGACAATGAAAGCAGCGTTTGCTGTTGACCTGGCTGATCAATAATGAAAGTATATGAAGTCCTAGCATGTAGGTCATCCATGACCTCCTATATTACCCGTAGGCTGTGAAGGCTGCCAATCTAGTTTAATTGGGCAGTAGCCTTCTATGATCTCGCCTTTTATTTCCCCTAGCAAATATCAAAAATACTGAGGCTGAACTTATTACATCTTTTAATGGCTAAATGAATAAGCTATTTACTTTCAAGAGAGAGCCTTGGGATAGGATGAATGTTATGATAGGTAGAAAAATCATCAGTTTCTTACTGTGGTTACAAATAATGTAATAACACAGCAAACTATTTGCTAGAAGAGAAGGCAAAGAACTGGAGAATTGGCATATTATATGTGCCTTGTGAGAAATATAAACAAAAACAAGTCATGACATAAATAGGTTAATCATTTTCAGAGAAATTAATAAATCAACTCTAAAACTATATTTCTTTAAGAGGTAAAGATATTTTTTTTTTGAGATTTAGACAGAATAATCTTTTAAAATTCAAACCATCTTAGCCATGTGAAACATTGGAAAACCAGTCACGTTTGCATTGTATAAAAATGACCTCATAATTTCTAGATACTTGGCCAACTACTTCAATATTATGTGTGATCATAGCAGGCTACTTATTTGATTCTGGCCACAGTTTTCAGTGTGTTGAAAGGATTTAATGAAAAAAAAGTAGTAGTAATTGTAAATACTCAATAAATCTTAGAAATTGTTACTTTCTCTTAAAAATTTGAGATATTTCTTAGTGTTTCAGGGAAATGATAATAAATAATGTACCTGATATATAAAAAACCCCAGGGGATAAATAAGAATCCCATTATGAGTTGTTTTTACCTGGCTCGGGTTCCAGATGTTTGGGATATTTTGCCCCATACTTTGTTTATATAGTTTGAAATTAGGTAGCATATTAGAAAACATATGGCAAAATACTTGAATAAATTGGGAAACTATTCTACATGCTTAATAGGTAGCCCCAAACCATTATTTTAATAGGATAATGCTAAAGTTGTGATGACTCTAACAAAGGAAATGAAAGTGCAGTGCGTTAAAATTCAGTAGCAATAATAGCAGGAGCAGAAGTTCCAAGTCCTGGAGGAATCTGGGTCTTGCTGGGACAAGCGCAGAGGTAGAAATATTTACCGCGAAGGGTTAGTTATAACCTGACCAACCTGTTGTGGCACAGGATAGAGTGTTACTGTGCTGAGCTTCTACAAGAATACTCATTCTGTTCCTATTTTATAGTAAGTCACCTTTCAGATGTTGATATTGACATTTTCCTCACTTGTGCAAACTACAGAATATTTTGCTGAGCCTGGATGTACATGTGTACAAGCCTGTGTGTGTGAAAAAGGCTGCTGGATTCATGTCACTAAATCATTCAATAAGGGGGGTGTCCTGAAGCTCCATGTCAGACCACCACGATAATCCATTAAAAATGTGCTTTGCCCTTGCAGCCTTTATTCAATGACCTGGATACATGGATACATTTGTTAAATCAAATAGATTTATTTTGCCCTTAAAGTTCTGAATAAGTAAGCAAATACTGTGAATTCAAAAGAAGACTTTATTGCCCTATGCCTAAATGCTAGTTTAATTCAATGAATGCTTTTCAGTACTAGGCATTTGAAACAGAAATGCAAATAGAAAACTTGTTTTAAACTCTTCTTAATATAATAGATTACTGTGAAATGGTAAAATCAATGTTATTGATCTTATCTATTCTCTGAGTAACAAACTTCAACTCCTATCACATCTGTTTAATTTGACCTTGAATAAGATTTTGGGGAAAATCTATTCCCTGATTTAAACCACAAACATTAAATACAAACAGTACAAAAGAGAAAAGAAGCATGTTGACTGAACCAACTGCCTCGCCAAAGGAAGTCTGAATTTATTTTATTGGATGTAATCTAGGCTGTATAATTTATCTTTGTGTGTTCATTTAGTGGCTTTGTTGTTAGTAATTTTGATCTCCACAGTTAGCCAAGTATCTTGCTGTGGATATTTCTAAACTAAAACAAAATTTTGGAGGTTGTCAGTGATAGCATTATAAATTCTACTGATTTATTCAGGACTAAAATTTGAAAAGCATGCAATTGAGTAATGCTCTCCCATGGTTAAAATTATAAAATTGCCTCATTGAAAAGGAATGCTTCCCATAATAACTACTAATCAATAATTCCATGGTTTCAAAAGAATTAACAGGATTACATGTGAGATTTTGCCATATAATATTTCCTAGTTAAGAATGAATGTTAAATTATGATTCCAGTGATTAATAATCTGAATCGTAACAGTAATTTAACTTCTATGATTCACATCTAAATGTGTATGTCATTCATGACTTTGAGTACTCATAGCAATTAGGAAAATACAAACTTATTCTCAATGTAAACCAGGTAGATTATTTCTTTTTGAAATGTTGAATTTAATAGATTCTGAATAAATCCTAGTGTTATAGAGTGAGAGAGAAAAATATGTATCTGTATAATTGAATAGAACATAATATTTATGTATGAGATAGAACATGTAAGTAAATTATTATAATACAAGATATATTAAAAATAAAGCATTAGCAAGGTGCTATAATTATGGGAAAGAAATTAATGATTATTTTTCAGTCATAGTTCAGTTCTAAAACCCTGATTAACTTGTTAAAATACAATATATCTTGACCTACAAAATATTTGGCTTCTCTCATGGAGAGTATTTTTAAATTTCATATTTTACTAATTTGCCAAGTTATCCCATCAATGGTTTTACTGGTTGTTTGGTTTATTTTTTCACTGCCTCTTAGCTTACTTGTTAAAGATTTATATGACCTCAAAAGAGTATTTCCTACAAATCAAAACATTAAATAACTTTTAGTTATGTGAATTATGTTATTGTGTTTTGTTGTTCTGATATACATCTTCAAATGTTAATGCTCCTAGACAATGGCTGACCACTAGCAATAGTAGAATCAGACTGTGAAGATGCTAAGAAGAACTGGGAAATTTAAAAATCATATAAGTATACAATAAACAAGAGAGTATCTTTAAAACTTACATATCCGCTCCCTAAAATTATCTTTTAGAAAGTGAAAACCTTATATCATGTAAGATCTTTCAGTGTTTTGTGTTTCATTGTGATTTTTCTTTTGTGTTTCTAATAAATAATATATTTTGGTGTGTTTTAAAAATAATAATTTAGTTAATTTTACCATAATTTATGTCAAGAACACAGTGTTTTATTTTTCTTTAAATTACTGATTGACTTTTTGTTTTATTTATATTTAATCTTTTTGTTCCAAAAAGTATTGTAACATAAAAATATTTAAAATATTTAAAATTCTGTAATTTGAAGCTATGAACATAATAGAAGAAAAAATAGAGACATTAAATGAAACTAGGAATAATGCAAAAATTGCTTATCATAATGACCTATATACTTTCATTAGTTTATTACTTATCATGAAATATATGGCTGTAAATTCAATTTTGTTTTTTAAGCATGTACTGTGTATAGAATATACTCCATTCTAAATTTACTTTATGCTATACATATTTTGTAAAATAAAGTGCAGAATAACCTGAAAATTTACAATTGGCAATAACCCTATTTAGTTATTCAAAGATGTATAATTAGGTCCTTAAATAGGTAATCTAAATTTCCACAAATTTCTTAAAAGCATGTTAGAAAATACAAATTTATTAATCGAAAGATTAATGAGGGAATAGGATATAATTATTGCATTTTGTTCTAGATAACACAATTTCTTTTATTAAAATTATACATCTTGCTTTGAGAAGCTTTATTAAGGTCCACTTCAGAAAAATTAGTTTAATTGTATAGCTCCTAGAAGTAATTAATATAGATTGGTGACTATTTAGCAATTTTAGCAAAGAAAATCCTAAATATATAAATTACCTGGTTTTCTGATTACTATAGAGACCTAGTAATTTTCTTTTGCTTTTCCTAGGTGTCCTGAAAGCCTTCGGCCTGAAACAGTGAGGCCTTGTCTGCTTCCTTGTAGGAAGGACTGTATCGTGACCCCGTATAGTGACTGGACGTCATGCCCTTCCTCATGTAAAGAAGGTATGATGTGCAGCGTTCTAATGGCTAGTCATCTAGAAAACACTCAACAGGGCCTCCAAATCCTTCTGGCTGAGCAATGTTTGCAATTTCCACATGGGGCTGTATATTCCTGGTTTGACATGACTGCCATAAAATTTTGGTTTCCTTCTTAAAAAATAATATAGCTTTGCAGTACCAAACCAATGATTTTTTATGCCAGAACTGACTTAAAACTTTACGGTATGGATCAAAGTGAAAGGATTCTAGAAGTTATTATATTAATGTTTCCTTCATCATTACTTATAAAAGAATGTATAGTGGCCTTATGTATTTCAAAAAGAGAGTGTACAGTGATCTTATCAGTATTCACGACTTCCAACCAGCTTGCCCAATGGCAAGAAATAGCCATGGGACCACAGATTCAATTATGTGACTCCAAGGATGGGAATAAAGGAAAAAGAAAAATGGTCAAATTCTACCTGTGCCAACACTTAACATGCCATGAGGCATTTACAAGATGAGGATTCGTTCTCATTTTGATTTTCTTTTCCTTGTATTACTCACAGACATAGACTTTTTAATATCATGGCAGATACTTTGATAAGTCTTTACTCTCAAGGATCAGGTCCTTTGTCATTGCTTCAGAGAAAGATATTAGCATCCTCCAAGTGACTTATACAATAAATGAGCAAATTTTCTCTTTAATCACATTGTCACTATCTCCTATTTTTTATTTTACCCTTGTAACAAATACAAATAGTTTTTCTTGAATTCCTTTTATGCTTTTATTTTATTTATGCTTCTTGACTCTGACTGGAGATTCAATTAAGAATCAACTTCTATTTTAACAGCTATTTTAAGTTGCCAAAAATTATTTATATCCTTAAGATATTATATGAGATTATAAATTTAATAATCGATGTTTTACAGTGTGATTATAATTTTATATAGTCGAAACATAAGTTGCTTTTTTATGCATTTTTTAGTTTAAGTACTATTGAAATATCAAATAAAATTAAACCACAAAGTGAACAACAATAGAAAACTTTGATTTTAAAAGTCTTTTAAGGCATCTAAAAAGCTTTTGGATCAAAAGGAGTTGGCATTAACTTTTAAAAAAGGTTAATGGAATTAATCTTACTAACAAAGTAATATCATTGTCTAACTTTTTTTCCACATTTTCTTCTCTTATGCCCTTATTTTCTTAAAAAATAAACATATAATACTTCAATTTGGTCATAATCAGCAATAGAATTGTACTTTCTAATAATAATATGTTAATATTTCTGTGGTAATTGTTAGTTATTCATCACTACAATGAAAAGCTTATCTATTACATGGACTTTATGTGCTTGGAAATTTTATGCTTGACATTTTTATACTTAATATGTTGTGTTAATGAGATAAGACCATTTATTAATAATTACAAAACATATGTAGTTACATTTATAACCATATGACTAATATTCTGACACAAATTTAACATTTTGGGGTATTAAAAGGACTTTTTAAATTTTTATTTTTTTATTTTTATTTATGTTTTTAACATTTTTTCTATATCCCTATATTTTTTATTAAAATTATTGGGGTGATATTGGTTAATTAAATAAAATAAGTTTCAGGCATACAGTTCAATAACACATCATATGTATATTGCACTGTGTTCACTATCCATAGTTAAATTCCCTTCCGTCATCAAATATTTGACCCCTTTTTGTCCCTATCTACCTTCCCCCTGCACACCTTCCCTCTGGTAACCACTAATCTACTACTCGTGTTTAAAAAGATTATATACCATGATCCTGTGGGCTTCATCATAGGGGCACAGAGGTGGTTTAACATATGCAAATTGATTAATGTGATTCACCACATAAACAAAATAAAAGATAAAAATCATATAATCATATCAATAGATGCATAAAAAGCATTTGATAAGATACAGCATCCATTTACGATTAAAACACTTAATAAAATCGGTATAGAAGGAAAGTACCTTAACATAATAAAGGACATATATGACATATCCTATTTAATGGTGAAAAACTAAAAAGCTTTCCTTCTAAGATCAAGAACAAGACGAAGCTGTCTACTATCACCACTATTATAGTATTTAAAATCCTAGCTAGAATAATTAGGCAAGAGAAAACATAAAAGGTACCACATAGGGAATGAAAAAGTCAGATTGTCACTTTTTTCAAATAACATGATTCTCTCTATAGAAAACCCTAAAGACTCCACTAAAAACAACAGCAATAACAACAAAAACTATTAGAAACAATAAAACAAATGCAGTGAAGTTTTAGAATACAAAATCAATGTACAAAAATTTGTAGTGTTCCTATACTCAAACAATAAACTTTCGGAAAAAGAAATGAAAAAAACAATTCCTTTTGCAATTGCAACAAAAAGAATAAAATATCTGAGAAAAACCTAATGAAGCATGTGAAGGACCTATACACTGAAAACTATGACATTATTAAAAGAAATTGAAGAAGACACAAAGAAATGGAAAGATATCCCATGTTCATGGATTAGAAGAATCAACATAGTTAAAATGACCTTATTACCCAAAGTGCTATACAGATTTAATACAATCCCTATCAAAATCCCATTGGCCTTTTTTAAAGAAATAGAACCAAAAAAATCATCAGATTTGTATGGAAGCACAAAAGACCCTGAGTAGCCAAAGCAATCCTGAGAAAAAAGAACCAGGCTGGAAATATCATTCTTCTTGACTTCAAATTATACAAAGCAACAATAATCAAAACAGCATGGTATTGGCAGAAAAACAAACACACAGACAAATGAAACAGAATTTCTAAACATTTTTTCAGTACAAGAGGAGTTATTGGTTTTATTTATTTATTTTTATTTTTCAATTAGAGTTGACATTCAATATTATTTTATATTAGTTTCTGGTGTACAGCATAGTGATTAGACATTTATATAATTTGTGAAGTGATCACTCCAATAAATCTAGTACCCATCTGACACCACACATAGTTATTACAGTGTTATTGACTATATTCCTTATGCTATAATTTATATCCCCATGATTGTTTTATAACTACCAATTGGTACTTCTTAATCCCTTCTCCTTTTTCATCCATCCCCCCCCTGTCTGGCAACCATAAAAATGTTCTCTGTATCTATGAGTTTGTTTCTGTTTTGTTTATTTTGTTCTTTAGATTCCACACATAAGTGAAATCATTTAGCATTTGACTTTTTCTGTCTGGCTTACCTCCACTCAGCACAATATCTTCTAGGTCCATCTGTGTTGTTATGAATGGCAAGATTTTAATTTTTTATAGCTGAATAATATTCCATTGTTCATATGTACCACCTCTTTTATATCCATTCATCTATTGATGGACACCCATGCTGCCTCTATATCTTGGCTATTATAAATAATGCTGCAATGGACGTATAGATTCACATGTCCCTTCAAAGTAGTGTTTTGAGTTTGTTCAGATAAATATCCAGAAATGGATTACTGTGTCCTTCTTTGTCTCTTGTTATAGCCTTTGTTTAGAGCTTCTTTTTTCTTTTCTTTCTTTTTTTTTTTTTTTTTTTTTTTTTTTAATTTACATTGTCATGAAATATCTTTTCTTTTGGTCTGAAATGAGTCTCTTGGAGGCAGTATATGTAAAGGTCTTGTTTTCTTATCTATTCAGCTACCCGATCTTTTTATTGAAGCATTTAATCCATTTACATTTAAACTAATTGTTGATAGATACGTAGTTATTGCCATTTTATTATTCATATTTTTAATCCTTTTTTTTCTACTAAAAAGTCCCTCTAACACTTTTGGCACTACTGATTTGGTGTTGATGAACTCCTTTAGCTTTTTCTTGTCTCAGAAGTTCTTTATCTGTCCTTTGATTCTGAATAATAGCTTTGACGGGTAGAGTCATCTTGGTTGCAGTTCCTTTCTTTTCATCGCTTTGAATATTTCATGCCTGTTCTTTCTGGCCTGCAAAGTTCTTGCTGAGATATAATCTGACGGTCTTATAGGAGCTCCTTTGTAAGTAACTAGATGCTTTTCTCTTGCTGCTTTGTCTTTAACCTTTAGAGTTTTAATTATGATGTATCTTGGTGTGGGCCTCTTTGGATTCATCTTGTTTGAGACACTCTGTACTTCCTAGACTGGTATGTCTATTTTCTTCACCAGGTTAAAGAAGTTCTCTGTCATAATTTCTTCAAATAGGTTTTTAATTCCTTGCTCTCTTGCTCTTCCTTCTGGTACCCCAATGATGTGAATGTTGGTATACCTGATGTTGTCCCAGAGGCCTCTTAAACTATCTTTATTTTTTGGATTCTTTTTTGTAGTTGTTGCTGTTCTGATTGGGTGTTTTCTGCTACCTTATCTTCTAAATCACTGATTCAGTCCTCTGCTTCATATAATCTACTGTTGATTTCCTGTAATGCATTCTTCATTTCAGTTATTGTATTCTTCATTTCTGACTGGTTCTTTTTTATGTTTTCTATCTCCAATTTTATGTTTTCTATCTCTTTGTTAAAGTTATCACTGAAATATCTACTCTTCCCCTAAGTTCATTGAGCATCCTTATAACCAGTGTTTTGAACTCTGCTCTGGTAGATTGCTTGTCTCCATTTTGTTTAGTTCTTTTCTGGAGTTTTGTTCTGTTCTTTCATTTGGGATGTTTCTTTGTCTCCCCATTTGTCTGCCTCCCTGTATTTGTTTCTATGTACTAGATAGGGCTCTTATGTCTCCTGGTCTTTATAGAGTAGCTTTATGTAGTAGGTGTCTTGTGGGGCCCAGTGGCACAGTCTTTCCTGGTCACCTAAGCCAGATGTTCCAGGTTTGTCCCTTGTGTGGGATGTGTGTGTCCTCCTGTTGTAGTTAAGCCTTGGTTGCTGTTTGCATAGCAATGGGAGGGATTGGCCCTTGGGCTGATTGGTCATGAGGAATGGCCAGTGAGAGGCTGATCCTAAAGAGCAGGATTGGCTTCAACAGGGCTCTGGTACCTGTCCACTCTGCCCTTAAGGTGTATAATCCTTGGATGCAGGCTCTGGCTCGATTTGAAGCCAGCCATCAGTCATGCCAGTCTGGGGCCTCCTGAGAGGGGCCTTACCATTAGCCAAGTTCAGCTGAAGCTTGTGCCCTACCAGGGACCACCCAGCAAAACTAATTAAGCAACCACAAATAGCTGCCACCCATGCTGGGCTTAGCAGTGCCTCGAGAGGCCAAGCCACAAACTGAGGCCAGCTGCCGCTAGTGTTGGGCTTAGGGCTGCTCAGCAAGAGGTACAAGTGCTGCTTGTTTGGGGTTTGTGAACCTTTGAGAGACTTTAGGAAAGTTGATAGCATGTACCAAGACAGGCCATTTGTATGGAAAAAGCCACTGGACATGGCTTGGTGGGCCCACAGTTTGGGTAGGGCAGCGTCTCAGGGAATCACTACAATAGAGTAACCAGTGTTAGCCTGGTTAATGGAGACTCAGATATGGCAGCTGCCTGTGTCTGCATGCCGGGAGAAGGGAGGACTCAATATGGAAATAAAGGATTCTGCCAGCACTTCGGTCTGGGAGAAAGCTGCCCCTCTGGCTCTCACCCTAATGCCAGACACCCCAGTTCCTCCCTATATGTCCCTGAGCAGCTGCCCCAGGGTTTGAGCTCAGAGTGAGTCTGTCAGTGAGTAAGTCCACATGTGAGCCCCTTATGAAAAGTGTCTGTGACTCCCTCAGCCCTCCTTCTCACTCTGATACAATCTCCACTGGGTTTTACAGCCAGAAGTTATGGGGGCTTCTCTTCTTGGAACTGGAACCCTGGACTGGGGAGCCTGATGTGGGGCTAGGACCCCTCACTCCTCCAGGGGGACTCTACAGATATTTCTTCTGATTCTCAACCGTGGCACACTGGTGTGGGACCATCCCCTTTCCGTGTTTCTGCCCCTCAGGGTGGCTTCTTCTATACGTCCCTGGTTGTAGGATTTCTGTTGAGCTAGACTTCAGGTGACTTCCAATGATGGCTGCTCTGTAGTTTAGTTATAATTTTTATATGGTTGTGAGAGGAGGCCCGCACAGTGTTTACCTACTCTGCCATCTTGACTAGAAGTTCAACAAATTTAACATTTTTTTTTAAGTGAAGTTTTTGAAAATGGGAAAAAAACCTTTGCTTTTCCTTATATTGGGTATTTTCTTATATTGAGTAAACTATTTTAAAATGTAAGTTGACTTGATTGAAAGTATTTCAAGGAAATAAAGTTAAAAAATAAAAAAAGAAAAAAGATTCTATTGAATGAATTCTTGGATAGTAATTCATAAAATGAGGAATCATAAATTTTTTTCATTTTTAGACTTTCATTTGAAAATAATTTTCGATGTTGGCATGTATCCAGGGATAAGGAACCTATTTAGTAGCCTGTGAGTCTTTTTCTGTAAGTTCTTGATTTGTGATTTTATTATGCATTATATATGTCTGGAAATAAAAGAAGATAATGTAACTTACTCATAAGAAATAATTGAAAATCTAATAACATTAATTTTAATTTGATCTCTATGATTTTTGTAGCACTCTTCTCTGACCATTTAAAAATTATTTTAAAAGTTTTACGTGACAAACCGATAATTTATATAAGGCAATTTTAAAAATTTTTCGCAGATATAAGAGAGAACAGAGATTCTGAATACTATGCATGTGTTAATACTCATCTGTAATATATGAATAAATACCTAATTAATTTTTTGTTTATTGATTCCTGTATATAACTAGCACATAATGACCCTGTAGAGAAGACACAGTATCTGATTTTTTATATCATTTAAAATAAAAAACCAGATAATGTAGATTCAGTAACAAGACTGAGTGGTAAAATAGAGCTCTAAGGAAGAGAAGGGAAGACCATTGTGGGAGCAAATATTAGGGAAAATTCTGTTAAATAGAAGGTAGAAGAGATCATTTTGAAATAGGGAGTATAAAAAAATATCAAGCGAGGATCAAGGACATTGGGAAAAGTGTTAGATGACTACAAGTAAGACGTGTTGTTCAAGAAGAAATTGGGACCCAGCCCACGGGAGCTCACATCGTATAGAGGAAAATGAAGATATGAAGTTGGAAAGGAGAATGGAGGAACGTTATGGAAGACTGAATTAGACTTATACTTAGAGAGACACAATTTTCAGTTTTCGAAGATAGAAATGAGTAGTGAGTTTCACAATATAATGGAATGAGTGGACTTTAGCAAATCTGGTTTGGACACCTGCCTTGGCCACTTAGCAGCTGAGTAACCTTAGGCAAGGTACTCCACTCTACAACCCTTGGTTATAATATCTATGAGCTGTTCTATGGTGCAAATGAGGTAATATATGGTAAAATGCTCTATGCTTTGTGAACCATTATACAATTGATACGTTATTTATTTGTCTCATCTATAGTGATTATAATTTCCTATAAGAAAGGCATTGCATGCTGGATATAGTCAGTATCTGGTAAATGTTTTAATTTGACATTCTAAAAGCAGTCTCTTAAAAGTCTAATTATATATCAGTGTGAGAAAAGTATTTAGATGATGATGAAGAAAAACTTACTAATATATAAATTTCTAACTTATTTATTGAGGATCATCTGGTAAATTTACTGATAATTGTGAAATGATTCATTTTATAATAAATATTATATATATTATTTTAAACAATCATTAACTTTTTTATTCAACAATTTTTTTCAAGTACCTATAATGTGCCAGGCACAATTTTAAATATAAAGGATATAGCAGTAAACAAAAAAACCAATGTTCCTGCTCTCAGAAAGCTTACATTTTGATGGTATGAGACAGACATGGCATTTAATGATTATTCTAATGTCTTAATGAATATGAAGAATCAAGAGAAAAGTGTAGGGGGATTGGGAAGAGAGAAAAAGATGAGACATCATTTAGGAGAGTGCATAGGCGGGCAAGTTAATAATGTGTAGTAGAGTTTCTAGACAATGTGGAGTGCCCAGATAGTCTTTAAAAAGGGATCGTTCAACGCAGTTGTCAATATTTTTCCAGCCATGTTCACTTACCTGAGTGCAGAAAAAAGTGTAGGAAAATAATTGTTTTTGATTAAGATTGGGGCTTTTCCAAGAGAACAAAAAAAGGAGAAAGGCACAGGGAGTTTCTAATAATGGAGTATGGCATCTAAGTTATGTTGGGAAGAAAGCGAAGTCATTAAGAGGATGATAGATACTGAAAAAGTGATAGGAAAATTGAACTGGCAGTTTTAATTATCTAGAGAATTGTAGTAAGATGAGAACTAAGTAGTTGAGCTGAAAGCTTAGGACAAGTGACCAGAAAGTAAGATATTTAAAGATGAGAGTGTGCAGAGGTACTGATGATAATAACATCAGAGGATGAACAGAAGGGCTAGTAATTGATGTGAGAAGCAGGAAAAGGTCATTGAAGGTGAAAAAGGATAATAATTCAGAGCCCAGTGCCTTGGGTACAATAATCATGTAGATGCTAAAGCCATCAAAGAGGTGACAGGGGTAGGAAGAGAAAGGATTATAGTAAAGAACATTCTCAAGTCATTAAGTAATGAAGTGTTTGTAGATTACTGCTACAAGGTGCATAGCTGATGGTAAAGTTGATAACAGGAGTTTCAGAAGAGTTGGAGGGTTTTAAAAGTAAAAGGAGGGGAAAAGACTGGGAAATGGCTAGGTAGAGTCAGCTTCCACTGGCAAAGAATGTGAAGAAATATTTCTAAAAAGAAATAAAAGATGAGAAACCATGTGATCCAATGGGTTCAGTGGCAGAGGGATTAAAGGATGGAAAAGAATGAGAAATTGAAAATCACAGTATGCGTGTAAATGGTGCTGTGGGTCCAGGTGATGATGAAAGATATTCAGGGCAGGGGCCGGGAGGGTGGGATAGCTAGTTGTTCATCACGAGTAACAGGCATGTAAGTTATAATGGGCTTAGTTGCCATGGTCTCTTGAGGGAAGGCACTTAACTTCTCTAAACTGAAATGCATGGTGCCACTAGGATACTGTTCTTCCCTGGAGCTCCTGGGGGGGGTGGTGACCAAGGAGTGCAAGAATGCTCACTCAGAAATCTGCTGTCCTATGAGCAAGCAGCTCTCTGAGAGGCAGGGCTGTGTTTAGCGAGCACAGGTCATCTCACCAGGAGCAGGAGATCAGCCCTGCCTCTTCTATTTGGCAGCTTTATGTCAACTGAGTCTCCTATAACAAAAAGCTTTCAGAAACTCTAAACCTAGGCACTCAGACTTAAAAAGAATAACTATGATTGTGAATTGAGGAAATAAAAAAAGCCTGGGGTGTGGGAGAGGGGGTGGCTATTGGACAACAGTGCCAAGATGCTTTGTGTGCCCTGGAGAAGCCTTTACTGTTTTGCCTGTAGGCAGCTGTAACTGAGAATAAGGATACAATGGTGTTATAGAAAACTAGCCTTTTGTTAGAAGGAAAATAAAGCAATTATATGCGGTTAGTTTTTTCATTACTTGGTTTGAAATGGGAATAATCTAAGTTTCATTGAAATTACAGTGACTTCTGCACACAATTAAAAAATGCAAAACAAGGTTGAATGTTCAAGGATAGATAATAGCAACAGAAAATTAATTCAGGGATGAGGTAGTTCTTTTAAATTTAATTCTGTAGGTAAAGTCTCAAGTTTATAAGAATTTTGAATTTATGAAAATGTGGAGCCACTCTCCTTTTAAAAAAATCACTTTAAAGAGGTAAAATTACACTGTAGTATTGAAGGAAATGGAAGAGAATAGCTTAGCATACCAGGAAGAATAAAAAGAGTTATTTGAAATGTTATTCAGCCCTCTCTCAAGATATGTCTTGAAATTTCAATGCCAATAAAGATCATTATTGAGTAGAGAGTAGTAGTTTAATCCTTAAACCAGTGCACTTAACTTTTTTCAAATCTTAATATATTTTATAAAAAGCTTTTTTTAAAAAAGAGAAAACACTTATAAATTATTTGTAACTATACTCTTAAAAAATCAATACATTTGATCAAATAATACATTCATCTGCTCAAATTATTTGCTTCTTTTTTTCACACTATATTTATTGGCTTGAGAGCTAGAAGGGATATTGCAGAGGCATCTATTCTACCTTGATGACCTTAAGCAGTATTACCCCCAAAGATATGAAAACTACCTTTCCATTTAAATTTCCTATCACTGTGCTGCTCCAGCCTACTATCCATTCCATATCCAGCTTAACAAATCTTAGCTTTGTCTGCCCTTTAAATCCTTTCATGAAATAATTGCTTTTGTGAAATTTATCTTGAATGTCTTAATATATATGAAAAAATGTTGTAGAGAGATTGTATAACCTCTGAATCTATATGTCCCATTGTGACATAATTATTTTCTGAGTATATAATCTTTTTTCCTGTTTTTATCATAAATAGGTATTTCCAAGTATAAACAGGAATATTCATTTATTTTTTCCCTTGCTCATTACTTTAAGTAAGCAAATGATATTTTATTTTTTATTAATCTTCAATGTATAGACTTAATACTTATGTGCTTACTACTATATGCGTTAGAAGAAATAGAAGATGCTAATAATCCATTTGAGAAGACATGAAATACAAATGTTTGCTCATTCAGCAAATATTTATTAAGCCCTTACTATCTGTGACTACTATTCTAGGTGCTAAAACACAAAGATAAATGGAAGCTATGTATGTATATCAACCATATATAGTAAATTGTATGTAAATACATACAGGAAATTATGAAGGCTGTAAAATTCCAGTTTGCCAGTTCATGTTATTAGTAAGGAATTTTCGTTTTTCTTTTTTAACGTGTGCAGTGGCTTTCCCTTTGTCTGCACTTTGTTCTGAGAGCTCTATAACCCAGCTGAGCTCTACAGTCCTGTATTTTTGGGTGTACCAGTAATTTCTTAACAGATCTGAGAGGAAACAAACCTCCCAGAATAGAAACATGGATGTAATGACACTTTCGGTGTCATCCCATTAAATTTTCTCACTAGGTGTTAGGGCTTTGGAATGCTTCTTTTTAATCAGGTTGCAGTCTCTATCATGTGGGCTGCACAAGGTTAAGGTATTTGAACTTAGTATAAGAATAAATGGGCTGCCATTGTGGAATCAATTATAGAAGTGGAAAAGAGTTATCATAGTCTTATATATCAAGTACAGACTTGTGGAGGTTGTGATGAGAAGGCACTAGAGTGTTTCAGAGTTTAACATTAGATGACATTTTTGCTTTCAGGTCAACAAAAAAATTTCAGTTGAAAAACTAACATTTATCACTGCTTCCCAACTCTGAACAGCCCTCCCTATGGTGATATCTAGATGGTTAATGACCAGAAGCTTCAGTCTGTAAGTGGCCACAGATGCTGAACTCAGTCACCAACAGTTTTTGGATCCCTTGTTCTCAATTCTATCTGTCTATCTGCAGGTTGAGAAGGGTTGAAGAGTTGTTGACTCTAATAATTTTGACTCTCTGGGAAACAAAGACCTGCTTCTCTGTGCTTGTTTCTTCTTCTCCCTGTTACAAAACAAAAGCTTCCCTCCTTCCCCCAATGCTGAACAAATTATAAGAATGGTCATTTAGTTTATGTACTCTTTTGAAAAGATTAATGACAAATTATAAACACAAAACAAAAGAAAAATAATAGAAAGCATAAAAGAAGGATAGAGTCAAGTAGTAAATGGGGGTGGGAAAAGGGGAGAGGAAGAGAAAAATTATACTATAAAATCAGAATCAATGTAAGCTCCTGCAATTGAGAAGAAAATTAGCTCTGAGATTCTGGCGAACAAAGCAAAAAATAGAAACACAGTAGATTCTTAACAAATTGTCAGGGGAAACAAAATTTTCCCTAGCTCTAAATTTTTAGAGGAATTTATCACCTGGGCCTTAAAATAGGGGTTATTGGACAATTTAATGGATGGATACTACATTAGCAATTTTATTAAAAGTCCTATTGGCACTTTTTAGATCTTTCCTAGATAAATTATATTTAATATGTAAAAGTTGTAGCTAGCATTTAAACTACTACTGTTAAAATTTAAAAAAAAAAAAAATGTCCAGGACAATATTTTCAAATGCTTTAGGTCTTGCTACTCACTACCTCCAGTCCCTAATTCCCTACTCCATTACCTGTAGTATTCTAATTATTCACCAGAACAGTTAATACAAACATTAATAATATAGGTTTCCCCACAATGGGAATAATGTAAAAAGTTACATGTGAACCCTAGAATCTGAAATTGGCACAAAACATACAAGGTCATCTATTCCAATAGATCATAAATCTAGCTATTCATCACATTTCTGACAAGCTTGTAAAAATTGGATTTTCAAACCCCCAGCTCCCAAAGATTCTGATTTAGTCATTCAGGCAATTGGCTGAGAAATATGTTTTTGTTTTTGTTTTAATAAATTCTCTTCTTTAGGAGTCACTAATCCAATCTATTTTCCCATCTAACACAGAAATTTTCAATCCACATTGCTGGAGGTCAGTTGCCCACACCATGTTGAGGTTTACCCTGACTTCATGAGAAAGGATGTTTCATTATTGGAAAGTTCTAATTGTCGAATAATATTTTTTTACTAACTCTTTAAGAATGTTTCATTTTATTTCTGAGTAAGTTTTCATTGTTAGGGGCTGCTAACCCTTCTAAATTTCTCTGTTCCTGTAGTCTACATATCAAATATTTCATGATCTTGCAAAAAAAAAAAAATATATATATATGTATATATAAATGCATCATGAGAACTCTATTAAAATAATTCTTTAGGGAATTCTTTTGTAAGTGAAGTTGTGCCATGATGCTATTCATTCTTAAAGTGT
The DNA here is from genome assembly GCF_902729225.1 of Pteropus medius. Taxonomy (NCBI): domain Eukaryota; kingdom Metazoa; phylum Chordata; class Mammalia; order Chiroptera; family Pteropodidae; genus Pteropus; species Pteropus medius. The sequence goes on along the minus strand of NW_024342467.1, from coordinate 2,557,555 downwards.
ATATGTTGTAAGTTGGAATATATTTTATTAAAGTTGGCAAGTCTTATAAATTATCTGTTTCTATACTAAAAAATTTTGAACATCTTTATATCAATAATACTGTCAAGTGAATATCTCCATTGAAAGTAAATCTTAATTATTTCCATTGTTTTTATAGAATAATTGAAGTTATTTACTTACGGTGATTATCGCCATTTCAAATGCTTCTCTAAAAATTCTGCCTTTAGGAAATGACTTTCATTTCACTACTTCTAACCCTGATATTTAGAATGTGACCTGAATTGAAGATCTTAGACTGTTTAGCATGAATAATAAATGACTAGAATAATTTACGAGTTATGCATTTCAAATTAAGTGAATAACAAAGAAATAAAATTTCACATTAAAACATGGAATATGTTCTCTTAAGAAAGATTCATTAGATGTGTATGAGTCCCATGTGGCAAATAGGGCTATGTGAAATGGCATGAAAATAAACTTAAGGTAGAGGAAAATAAATTAATTAGCTCTGTCATATTTCTCAAGGGGAAAGAAATATACAAAACAGCAATTACTTTGCAGCTGTGCATTAGGAAGGCTAGTTGACTATGGCACAGTTTTCTCCATTCTTCACGTTTTTAAATGTAAATTGATTGAGTTTTCAATATAAGCAGTCTTTGGGAGAATTTAGGAAATGATTAGACTAGATGAGGCCTCTCGTTCAGATATGTCAAAGCACGTGTAGCTGCAGGCAATATAATTTCTTCACACAGGATGTGAATTTGGAGATTCTTTTATCAGTACAGAGCACAGAGGTTAAAAAGCTGCCTCATTCCAGGGGATTCCGGAGTCAAGAAGCAGTCTCGGCACCGGGTCATCATTCAGCTGCCAGCCAGTGGGGGCCGGGACTGTGTGGACCCTCTCTATGAAGAGAAGGCCTGTGAGGCCCCTCAAATGTGCCAGAGCTACAGGTAATAGAGTTAAAGAAAAAGCATTGTGAGTAATGCATTGAGCAAAATACTTCAAGTCCAACCCTGTCCTGCAGGCTCACTGGAGTATAGGATGTTTATGGCTGTATGTGCCATCTCTTGCCTTTTTAAAAGAGCTGCCCTCCCACTGAAATTATCTCCAGAGAGATGATTACTTGTGAAATTTCCAAGGTGTATTTTTAGCTGTGGGAGTTAGGGGATAATTCTTATGTTGACATCAACTATAAGGAATGCAGAAAAGTGGATAATAATTACGAAACACATGCTTTAGGAAGCAGTTCTTTTTCACTTAGAGGAATAGCGAAAGCATTTCTGCCTTGGCTCCAAAGAGCACCTGTTCTTCCTCAGTGCTGTCATCCTGGCTCCTGAATGACATCTTTATCTCAGCGACACTAATAAGATGTTTGCTCTGTTCATGTGTGGCCACCTCAAAGAAAATTAAGGTTATTGAAGTTATATATCATCATCTTGATAATTATTGGAGAAATTTTTCCTCAGAACTATTAAAAGAAAGTATCTCGTTGAAACTTGATTGTGGTAGATAATTGTGATCCTGACCAGTGAGATATGATGGCACCAATTGATGGAATGTGCGATCACAAAATAATTTAAGATGAAATTGATGGCAAATTTGCCATCTTAATTTATCTGTATTTAATTCTGAGATGACAAGTAGTGTAATTGCATGTTTACAGGATGAACATTGACAACTGTTACCCCAAACACATTCATTTGGAGGATTTGTTTTTGTAAAGTGTATTTTAATTGCAGTTTCTGAGTTACTCCTATTATACTAACCAAAAGAACACTATACAAAAGGCTCATGACTTAATTGCAGTTTTACAACTTGAATATAAAATAAATATACCTTATTTAAATAGAATACATCTAGTATCTGGTACACCTGCTGGCAGTCCTACATTAAAGAGGCTAAATGCTGTCTGTAGGGTTTATTCTTATAGAACTTAACAATGGTGATGGAGTCTGTCTCTACTGCCATAGGAAGTACTTTTTTTATTTAATTCTGCTTTTTATAATGCCTGGATGAAGATCTAAATTAAATTCAGATAGGACTAAGCACTGTCAAATGAATTTCTGTTTGCAGTAGTCAAAGACATATTTCCATGCCTCCATATCTCTATGATTTGCCTGGCATTTTTGCTCCCTTTCCATGAGACTTCTGTTCTTTTCTTGTAGGTGGAAGACTCACAAATGGCGCAGGTGCCAGTTAGTCCCTTGGAGTGTGCAGCAGGACAGCCCGGGAGCACAGGAAGGCTGTGGGCCCGGACGACAGGCAAGAGGTGGGAGGCTTCATTCCTCAGTTCATTTGCTTTTAAATTCTCCAACATTTCTAACTTAACCACTAGCTTACTGAAGTTGTCACTTCAATGCCATGCTTAGCCAACAGAGCAGAGCAAATATGAATCTGCTACTACCCAATCTACCTAACACCAGTACATAGAAACTTGTCTTTTAAAATCGTGTCCTTTGTCCTTTGACATTAGCCCATAATTCCTCTGGTTGAATTTTTTCCTCATTCGTATCTAGAAGATAATCATGCTCTTGAGAGGGTTATGACATAGATGGTACATTGCAGCTTGTTTATGTTGTTATTGTTGTTATTGTTGTTAGTTTTGGATCACGGTATTCCATAACACTTTGCTATTCACCTTAACAATCAATAAGATTCTTACATCCTTACCCATATGCATTATATATGTGCATGCACATAATGTAATATAATTGGTTAACTTTCCCAGAAATTCTCAGCAGTTTGGACCCTACGTGGAGTTTATAATGAAAACAGGTATGTGTTTGGGAATCAGGAAACACAAGTTTTAGTACTTACTCTTTCACTAAGACAGCGTGAGTCTTATTCATCAGTTCCTTTTCCTGGGTCTCAATTTGTTTAAGGGGAAAAAAGGAAAAGAGGTTTGGACTAACTAATCTTTCAAGATTATTCCAATTTTCATATTATTCCAATTTTCATATTCTACAATCTATGCACAGATAATACCGAGGGATCCAAGTGTGAAACAAAATTCGGTAAAACAGATTAAAGCCATATTTTTATAGACTACTACTGGAGGAAATCTGAGATATGATGAGAACAGCACAAGTGTGAAAACAACTTCAGTTCCAAACTCTATTACTTAACAACTGCAGAACCCTGGTTCATTTATTTCTTCCCCTTGAGGATGAGAACATAATGATCCTCACAGTGCTTTGCACATATTAAATCTTCATTAAATGTTAAATCCTTTCCCCTTCCTTTTAGACCATAGCCCCAATGAGTGTACACATAAGTCATAGTAGTCATAAAAGCGACAATATTAACATGGGTCTTTTGTTTCTTGACACAAAGTCTGTGTAAAAACTGTTCCATCTGTGATTATCACTAATTTTTTCATTTTCAAATCTGAAAACTTCCGTTCATTCTTCATTCTGGGTGACTGTTTTGTGGTAGCTAATACTGTGGCCCATTCTCACTATGAAATGGGTCTTCGGCTTCCTTGGTGCTACTTCCTCCTGCTTTTCTGATTGTTTCATTCTTGGTTTCCTATTACTGGTTCCTCTTCCTCTTCCTGTACTTGAATAATGATTTCTAATCTTGGAATACTTGTCTGACTACTTACTCTATGTCAGCAATCTTTTCTATTTTCAGGATATCTGGAAAGAGAAAGTCAATTGTGCATAACTATACTAAGAACTCCCCTCGCTTCCATAGGAAGATGATCTTTTTCTTTGTTGCCTTGGTAGAATAGAATTTTTTTTTTCCTAGAGCCTATATTTCTATAGAAATATGAAATGGGGAAAATCAAGAGTGTAGAAATATCTTTTTCTAATGACAAAAAGGCAAAATTTTCTTCTTTTGATGATCAGGGCTGTTTTTAGAACTCTGCATGAATAACCTGTCAGATTCTTGCTATTTTCATCTTTGTCATTATCTGGTCAGAGACTTAAAAGGTACCAACTTGTGCTTTTTGTTAATGATTAAAATAACTGTGTAGTAAGGATTAGCATCAACCAGCAAAGACTGCAGAAGCTACCCCCATCCTCTCTAATGCATCAGACTTTCTCATTTCAATTATTCATTCAACTGATTGTGTTCAAAAGACTGTAGAACAAGCCATGAGTTCCGGGAAAGAAAGAATGTTCAAGTCAGGGAGCTTACATTTGGTTAGAGAAGTGAGATTGTAGGTAACATCACCCAACATGTATGAGTTAAAGACAGAAGCCAATCCATTGCAAAAGCAATAATTTGAAGCAAAAGATCTTAATAAAGACCTAAAGGATGAGCTTGACTTATACCAAAATATTAGAAAAAGTCAAAAGGAAAAAAAGAATACAAAATAAGAGCAAGTCTATAAGCTAAGCATTTGAGGTAAGAAAAACAAAAACATTAAATGTGTTCACAGAAAAGCGGGTAGATGGAAGCTCAGAAGATGTGAGCTGGAGCCTGGGGTAATTTTGTAGAGTGCTATAAATGTCAGGATTAGTGATAGGAGCAAGCACCTGATGAAAACAGTGTTTTATCTGTCAGTGTGTACAGAATAAAGTAGATAAGGTGCATAGGTCTGGATGCCAGCTTATACGATGTTGTAGCAATGCAAGGATGAAGTAATAGAGGCCCAGACTATAATCTCAGTGGTGGCAATGAGCAAAAATAAATGGATTTTCAGCATACAATAAAGGAAAATAATTTTAGGACTTGGTGGCAGATAATAGTAGCAGAAATAGAAATAAACAGGACAAAGGTGATAATATGATTCTTTAACTCCAATATTTTTAGCTTGAGAATAATATTGCTGAAAATTCCTAGATCTGAAAGTAGAGCTGATTTTAGAAAGTGTATTTTGTATATTGTGCATTAGAGGTGATGATAGGGGAACCAATTAGAAATATCCAAGTATGCACTTGAAATGTAAAACTGTAGCTATTGAGGTAGCCTAAGACCGCAGACAAAAATTTGGGTAACTTTTTTTTATAAAAGAATTTAATGAAACCATAGGAGAAGCTAAGACCTCTAAAATACACTATATACTGTAGGAAAGAAGTTATTGTATTTTGCCATTAATAGATTTTTTTCTCTAATTTGTTTGCATATGAAGACTGTTTAAGCATTTCTTTTTAACCTAAAGAACTTAAATGGTATTAACTTTAAAGTACTATTTTCTTGCTTGCGGCAGAAACGACACCATAAGAAGTAAAACAAAAGATAGCTACCGTTACCATTCTGTGAGTCTAAAGGTAGAAATTTTTATTGCATGGCTTTTTCAAACTATTTGTCTAGACCAGTAGTCAGCAAACAATTGTCTGTGCACCAAATCCAACCTACAGCCCGGATTTTGTAATTATTTTGTAAAAACATAGCCACATCCATTGCCTATGGCTGCTTTTATGATACAAGGAAAAGTTGAGTACAGTCGACCCGCTGTGTCCTCAGATTCCTTATCTGCAGATTCAACTAACTACAATGTAAAATACTCCCCCAGAAATGTTATGTCATTGCTGTTGGGTACTGTGTGGTTATGCCTGCAATGGGTGCATCTGTACTGAACATGTATACATTTTTTTCTTATCATTATTCCCTAAACAATACAGCATTACAACTATTTACATAGCATTTACATTGTATAAGGTATTTTAAGTAATCTAGAGATGATTTCAAGTATATGGGAGGATATGCATACATTATATGCAAATATTACACCATTTTGTATAAGGGACTTGGTCATTTACAGATTTTGGTATCTGCAGAGAGTCCTTCAACCAATCTCTGCAGATACCTAGGGATGACTGTAGTTGTTACAGAAACCATGTGGCTAAAAATACTTATTATCTAACCCCTTATAGAAAAAGATTGCTGCTCCCTGGCCTAAATTCTAAAGCCATGTAATCCATGCTATAGTCACAATTTTTAATAGTACTGAATAGTGATTACCTTATTAGATTAGAAAATCCCATAATTTTATCTGGTCACCTTGGGGAAAAGTTTTCAAATTCAATTCATCAATAAAGGAAGTATTTTAGTATTATAAGAGCAGTGGATTTTAACTGTCACAGAATAAAATAGATGCCTTTATGATGAAATTGCTGCATTCTTTGGGGAATTTAGGAATAAAATTTTGACTCTAAAAAGTTTAGTAGTAAGAAAAAATCACAAAGAGTTAAAGGTGAAACCAGATAACATATGTGATAAGGAAGACAAGGAACAATGTCCTCATAATTTTCCGGTCTAGAAGATGATAAATCATACCCAAAAACTGGACATCAGAAGTTAATTTACTAAGTATGCATAGAGAGGAAAGAATATATGTGTCTCATAGAATATGCACCACTCGACAGACCGCTTACAAGGTCACCTATTATGATTCAGTTTTTGTCAAATGACTTGAGCCTTTCATATAAGTAAAAAAAAAAAATGTTACACAAAGTTCTCTTTTACCAGTTTACTAACCAACCATTCTAGGTCATTCAGTCACCTGCACCTACTTTACACCACCTATTAACAAAAAAATAGCCATTATAAACAGACTTTCATTTTTACTATTAATAATTTTAATAGTATAAGAGTTCCAGTTGTGGAAATCATTTGTGGTGAGGCATTTCAAAGGATTTGGAAAGCAATTATACTCCCAAAGTCTCTTTGTCAAGTAACTAACTATAACTGCTTACCATCTCAGTATTGACAGCCACTGTAAAGCGAATTAGTGAGACTCAGCCATACCCAGAAATGAATTCAAATAACATAGGTGTAAGAATATAGCAAGATTCCACTTCAAGTAAATGCAGTATTTCCCAAGTCTACATTCTATATATTTCAAAACTATGTGAAAATGCTTTCTGAACTCTTATTTTAGATGGCAAAGTACTTTAAAATTTTGTATCAATCATTACCAGAATCTCTGACATTTTTTGCTCAATTTTCTATAAATTGGATTAGCTAATCTGCTACAAACAGGATATTTTCCTTAAGTTCATGGCATATTTCTATACAAACATTAGAAATCTTTTGTTAAATAAATGCTTAAAACTCTGTGTTAATAGTTATATTAGTTTGCTTGTGCTGCTATAACAAAATAACTATAGACTGGGAGGCTTAAACAATAGAAATTTGCTTCTCACAGTTCTGGAGGCTGGACACACCAAGATCCAGGTGCAGGCCAGTTTGACTCCTGGTGAGATATCTCTTCCTGGCTTGCTGTAACCTCACAAGGTAAAGAGAAAGAACAAGCTCTCTGGTCTCTCCTTATAAGGGCACTAATCCCGTCATTAAGACACCACCTTCATGAACTCATCTAAGCCTAAATTACCTCTCAAAGGCTTCATCTCCAAATATATCGTGTTGGAGGGTAGGGCCTCAACATATGAATGGTAGTGGTCGAGATCGGGGAGGCACAATTCAGACCATAGCAATAATGATGGATCCGTGTCTTTAAGTGAAATTCCTATCCCAGTATACAGAGCTATAAATTTCTTAATAATTTATCAGAAAGCTGTGAAAACAGGATAATACCAGTCCCTATAAGCCAATTTAAACTTCCTGGATATCATTCAGTAGAATTCATTCATTCATAAAACAAATATTTATTGAAAACATGCCATATGTTTCATGTGGACTGCATGGTACTGGGCCCAGCCTGTTGAGAGAATAAAAGCATATAACAAATAGTTTCAGTTTATTTCTTATGGTAGAAAATATACTATAGGTATACATGATTTAGGTTTCAAGCATATTAATAACACATTAGTAGTGTATATACACAATAAGACAAAGAGTGCTGACCACTGATAGGGCATAGTGACAGAGAAAATGGCATTTAAATACAAGATGACTCAGGCAGAAAAGGCAGGAACTAAAATCTGTTTGAGGAACAGTGCAATGACCAGTTTGCCTAGAGTGCCTATGAGCAAGTTAGAGACAAGGGGCCAGATTCTGGATTATTTGAATACCTCCAGGAGTATTTGAATACCAGAAGAAGAAGGAGGAGGAAGAGGAGGACAAAAAGGGGGAGGGGAATTTTTTCAATAGGAAATTAGGAGTAATGAAGTATCTCAGCAAGGCTTTGAATATTGACAATGGTATATTCCAGAAATTTTATCTAATAGTATAAGAATTAAAGAGAAAGAAGAGCAAGAGATATTTTAAAGAAAAATGAATTGACAGGATTTGGTAACTTTAAAATTTGAATCAATTTTGAATTTCGTAGGAAAATTTTAGAGGGCCTTTGAAATAAGCATCTTTCCCTTATTGTCAATAAAAGAAATGCAAATAACGTGAAACTATGTCTACATTGTATTTAATTCTTAAGTGAATAGGCAGCTTATATTTGTTTCATACTATTTGAGTCACTTGTGTATAAACTTTTAATTAAAAGATAGGATAGTAACTTCTACTATCCTTTCTCTTTGCTTACATTCTTCAGTTCAAGTGGCATTTGAAAGTCTATATTATGGATTGATCAGTGACTAATATCATTGAAAGCTAGACATATAGCTGCAGCTAGTTACCATTACATTTTCATTAGAAATTAAATCCATGGCTCATAAAAAATGACAATTTTAGATAATTTTTTTATTATTTTCTTTATGACTGCCCTAAAGGGCAATGTCAATCACTACTAGTTAAAATGCATATATCCATATATATGTGTATATATATACATATATACATATATATATATATGTATATATATACACACACACACATATATATGTATATGGATAGATATATTATTCCAGTGTTTTTTACTTTGTGACATATTTGTAGCAAGAGTATGATACAAAAGTATCATAGATTAGATGCTGAGACTTCATAAAAATAATTTAAAATTTGCTCTTGCTCAATTTCCATGTTGATTTTCATGCTATCTCCTGCCAGGTGTGCTTTCTGTAAATTAGATGGAACTAGAGTTAATAATCCCAAAATTCCACCCTGCCTACCCTAATCCCCCTAGCCCCCCTGCATCTTTGCCTGCCAACGAACATCCAGTATAATGTTGACCTGTCACTAAGATCTGACATCAGTCTCTTTATGTGAAAGCCAGCATGATTCAGATGTATTCATAAATCTAGACCACAAAAAAAGAAAAAAAAAAAAAACTTCAACAATATGTTTTACATGGCAGGGACCCTCCTGGCCCTGAAGTCCTCACCCTGTATCACTTATTGGTTAATAAGTTTATAAAAAGAAAGTCTAGAAAGAAAAGAGAAAATTCTAATTCTCTCTCTACCAAAATTAAATCTAAACAAATTCGTAGAATGTGAGATATAAGTATTTAGCTATAATTTATGCTGTTATTTTTTGTGAGTAAATTGCTTATATGAAGTGGCTTAAACTATATTGCTGTCCTTGGTATTACTCTTTTGCTTAAACTCTGGCTCACTTTGTTCTTTTTAAAAGATTACATTTTAGAAGCATTATTGGGGTTATGCCCAGAATATCTGGGCCAATTTTTCTTAGTAACTCACAGTAATCTGTTAATTCTTAGAGATTGTTATATAATAGGAAGAAAAATAATGGAAGTAGAAAACAAACTAGGTAGAAAAAAAGCAAAGGAGCTTGCTTTAACGAAATTTTGCCCAGACGTGATTTTTATAATCTTCTTTTGGCTAATATATTTATAAGTTACCAACCAATATATTTTTTACGCTTCATTTATATAAGCTATTATTTTAAATGCCTAAAATTTTTCCAATTTTAAATTGTTTCTACTAATTTCTTATGAATATTTGCATCCTAGTTGATTTGGGGATTTGGGTTTTGTTTTTATCTCTATCAGAGAGCCCTGTCATAAAATGATTATAAGCATTTTTCTTTTTTAAGTAGCTCATAAAATCAGTTTAACACTGTGATGTGTCTGAGACGGTTCCTCTGATGCTCCATTTGTTATTATGCAGTTAGTTAACTCTCCCCAGATTGCAGTCAGAGACCCAGCTGACCTTAGTCTGAACAACTCCACGGGAGCTGATTTTATTTCCTAGTAAGTCCTCCTACAAGGACTTTCTTGTGTATTATGAACATCAGTGAGACCAGGGATCATGGGTAACTATGTAGGATCAATAAAAAAGAAAAGTACGTTTTTTTCCCTTTCTGCCAGAGTTACATTCAAAACTTTAATTAGGAAGTGTAATTTGGCAAACTTGTCAGTGAAAATCTCTTTTATGCAGAGAAAGATGAGGATCATTATATCCACCTAGTAAACAAGGCAGCCCTCTTGCATTATTTATAGGTTTGGTCTTCTAAGCACAGTTAGGTCTCTTGGTAACTAACTCCCGCTCACATTAAGCATTTACTTCTTCATCTCTATATGATTCATTCTCACTATTGCCATTTTTTCACGAGTATAGAAAAAAAATCACTCTTCAATGAGCTGAACATATTCTATCTCTAGTGCTACCCAGATACTTGCTGTGGGATAAACCATGTTAATATTGTTCGATTTAATAAATCGAGTCTCAGAGCTCCTTGAACTCTTTGTTACATATAATCCAACAGCTTTCACTGTACTTGGACATTGATCTTATTCCATTTCCTGTAATGAACTTCTGTGTGCACATTTTAGATCTAGTAATTCATTTCACTTTGATTATTCAAATGAATTGACAACATGTTCTTACATGCTGAAAGGTATTCCCGTAGACCAGTAGAACTTCTTTCTTTGCATCCTGAATAATAAAGGAGCTTTATTCTTTTTTAACAAAATGAAGATGAGCAATTACATTCTGAATTCTATTAGATTTACTTCACAGCTACATTGGTTTACTTCACAGCCTTCCATTTACATGCTCATATGTGCATAACACAGATTTCATGTCCTTTTAGCTCAAATCAATGTTATCTGCTCTCTCTCATTCCAGGAAACTTTATTATTCTCCTGTTTAAAACACAGCTCAAAATTCGGCTTACATGAAAGCATTCTGGAATTGAGTCTACTTATTAATTCTACTTATTCTACTTATTAATCTTTTCTACTTATTCTACTTGTTTATTCTATTAATTAATCTTTTAAAAATTTAAATTTATGGGAAATTGCAAAGAAACACAAAAATAAAGAGAATAATATAATGAGTACTAGTAGTGTTGTCATCATTCCCTCAGCCTCAGTAGTTAATATTACTGGATATCTGCCACTTGTCACACACTTAAAAAGATTTTGCTAGGATATTTTAAAGCAACTTCCAGAGAAGATATATACCATCCATAAATACTGAATTATTTTTTAAACATAACAATAGTATTATTGTAATAACAAAATTAATAATAAGTTTAATATCATCAAATATTCAAACCATGTTTAATTTTCCCCCTTTGTCTCAAGAATGTCTGTTTACAATTTGTTCAAATCAGGGTTCATGAAATTCTCCACATTACACTTGGTTAGAATAGTTCTTAAGTCATTTTGAATTGAACAATTCTAGCTCCCTTTTTCAGAGCATTTATTTGTTGAAGAAATTGGCTTTCTGATTTATCTTTCAAATATTTCCTCAGTAATGATGGGCTGAGCTTCTCTGACTCGATTCACATCTAACCCACAAGTCAGTCACATGAATATTCCCCAGGCTTCTAGCCTGCTGGAAGCAGGCCTGTCCATGAGACTTAAATAAAAATTGCTGTGCTTCATATAAATAAAATAAAATTGTAAATAAAATTGGATATAATCAACAGAAAGTTAAATATGGAATTTTACAACAATTATTTTGACATTTACTGACCTCACTAAGAAGCTCTCCTGGCGAATTATTCGTATGGCAGAATGGTTTTGGCCCATCTTTCTAGCAAGACCTCAGCCCAAAGGAGAACTTACATAATTGTTACACACAAGACATACGTTCTCCACCTGTAAATACAGATAAAATTGTCTGAGTATATGTAGCTTTCTGGTGTGCTAGGAAACCATGCTTAGTAGCATAAATCTTTTCTGCAGTTAAAAGCCTGTTTTCAGTGTCTTAAAAATTATTTTTTAAGATTTATAAAGTTAAGAGACCAGATGGTTTCCTTTCCAAACATTTATATTTACCTCACCCCAATAGCAGGAAGCTCATTTCAGATTGCATTCCTGTGTTTGAATTGTTGTATTTCCTCTAAGTCAGAATGGAAACAAGTTGAGATGTATGATAAATTTTCAATATATTGTACAAATGATTGTGTTGCTACTTGTTTACATAACATCACATGAGTAATTCATTCAAAGTACACTGTCTAATATCTCAGATAAGGAGAGTGTAGTACTGAGTGGGTTTCTGGGAACAGATTTGGGAATTTTACACATTTTTTTTTCCTTTTAGTATTTTTAGTAAAAATACTAAAGATTTTATGTACTTCAGGTATATAAGAAAAGGGGCTTTAGGTTTATGTAAATAGTATAGATCTGCACAAAATTAACTAATTTGTTTCTGTACTTGTGTTGGTAGTGGTTTTATTTTGTTTTCATTTTTTGGTGTTGCTTAATGGGATGATAGTTGGAGCAGTTCTGAGATGCAGTTTGTGAGAGAGCACCTTGAAGAAAGAACCTTAATGAAGAACCTAAGGCAATTCTATTTTGTTTCTCAAAAGATTTATATTCAAGACTCTGATTCAGAGAGCCGAATCAGATGAGCAGATGAAAGTAGCTTTATCTCAAAGAACCCAAATTTAGTTTTATAATTTTCTTTTATTTCTAACAGTGCAACTTTCTTCAAAGCTTAGCATTCTGTATGGTCAAATCTCTTATTTTTCAAATTTATCATTCTTGAGGTTCCTACATATCCTTATTAATAAAAAGTCTAATATCTTCTTTATCAATCCTTCCTCTTGAGCCTCCTTGGGGCAACTTTGCCCACAAAACCAGCAGAGCTTAGTAAGTTTCAAGTGTTTAAGGAATCAGTCCAACTTCCATGGCAGGTATAAGGAAAACTGAAAATCACGTCAGCTCATTAATGTACCACACGATGGGGATTCTCCCTATACCAATTCTCAGATAACATTCTTCCAAACTGTATGGATGCTCTTTTTTTGGTCCACTCCTTGTACAAGTCCCCTTGAGCTCCAAGTTCAGAGCTCCCTTAGCTCATTCCCACATGCTCAGCCATTGTTTCCCAAAGGGCGGCACAGTGCCAGGGAGACTGAGTACTAAAGGACTTTCAGCCTTAGCCACAAGACTCAGCCAGACCCCTCCATGAGCCTTGAATACTCAAGCCTTGTAGGTCTTAAACTTGAATGTATATGAGAAACATCTGAACAGCTTGGAAAAAAATGCATATTCCATGACCCTACACACAAAGTTCTTGTTTGGGAGCTCTGGAATGAATCCAAGAATCTTCCACTTTTACAGCATTCCAGGTATTTCTGATGCAAGTCCACTTGCATCTATTCTCCAGAATATATTACCTACTAGAGCAGTGGTCTCAATCCACTGCTGCCTGTTTGAATCATCAGAGAAATTTAAAAAGATGCTAATGCCTAAGACTTTGCTCTCAATCAATGAAATCAGAATGTTTGAGTTCATCAAGGGCATGGACATTTTCCAAAAACTAATCCAAGTGATTGTAATCTGCAGCCCGATTCGAGAACCACTACCTTAGACTAGTATGATAAATGCAGATCACCAGGCAACTGCTCCCTCAACTGGCAAGAGTCTCTTTGGAGCACTTAATGTTTTTTTCCTGCCACAGATCCTTCATAAAGGCCACTACTGTCCACTCTACCAGGTTTTCATTATCTTTACAATTCAGGGATCCCTATGTTTTTCAAACAAACTGGCCCCACCAGTGTTGTGCATACTAAATGAAGAGCTATTTATAGCTAGGAAGTAGGTGAGCACTCACCTACATTTGCACAATTATGTACCTTCCTGTAGCAGTTGTAACAAATCATGTTCACCTAAATAGAGAAAGTCTTCCCTTGCTAGAATTGTCATGTTCTTATACACACCTCATCACACAGCCCTACACTACTACGTGTTAAGTTTCAACATACAGATTCAGAAAATATTGTCTAACCTGAGGCCTTCTGTGCCCTAACTGTAATTTAGGATCAAAATATCAGGCTTCTCCACCTTAGTTTCATGATAGAGTCCTGAGCAGGGAGGGCAGAGATCAGCAGCAGTTTCAGCCTAGACCATAAACCTGAAAAGGCCATGTAAATCAGTCTGACTAAGCCATTTAAGCTAGTTCAATAAAGACTTAGCTTTTAGGACCAAGATATAAATATTTCATCTGCTTCTTCAATAAATGAAAGAATTATTTTTAAAACCAACAGGGTGGGGAATGGCAAAGGGAGAAAGGGGACTTTAAACATCACTTGCTCTTTTCCTTTAAGACCCATTTGCCTTAAAGAAAGTTTATGTCTGAGTTCAATAAGTAATAAAACTATGACATGGTTTAAAGAATTCAGTAGAACAATATCTTGGGGAAATAATATATATGAAAATTATTTGACCATTTTTTAATAGTCTATATGTAATTGTGATGATATCAATTACGATATGATAGATTAAGGTTGCTAAACATTTTTATTTTGATTTTTAAATTCATGGTTGATTTTTGTGCATGTGAAGAACTTGCAGATAGAGGGGATGGGGAACTTTGGCACTGCCCCTTCTCATTAATCACTCAAAAGCCATCTCAATAAACTTACAACTAAAAAAAAACTATCTAAATACAGCTTTAAGACAAGTTCCAAAAGCATCCCCTTTTCATCCAAACTTTCCAGTCAATTTACTGCCAATAAGACCCTTCTATATAGGAATCCTAGAGTGGCCACTGATATAAAAACAATTACTAAAAGTATGTGGTATCTCTTAGCACCTCTATGAATAGCCTGTGTTCAACATAAACCATTATTACAACCCATGTATTATTTATTTGTCTCTTAAATAATTCATTTCTAAATGTACCCCACATGTGACTTGACATTCTTAATAGCATCTAATAAAAGCTGCTAAATGCCAAGTGTGCATGTGTACGTGTGCATGCGTGTGCTTTTATGTCATAAAAGCCATGGAGGGTTATCTGTTATTTTTTTAAAAACCCTACAGGATCAATTTAATGACTACTATGATTATTAGAAACACTCCTACACGATTTCTGCTGCAAATAAAAATTTAAAAGAAGATTCCTTGGACTGTGTAAGAAAATGTTAGCTTAATTCCTAAATCATAGAGCAATTACAGACATTCAGATGTGTTATAAATAGTTTTATGCTTCTTCTCCTTTAGCCATTACTTGTCGAAGGCAAGATGGAGGACAGGCTGGCATCCATGATTGCCTCCAGTATGCAGGCCCTGTGCCAGCCCTTACCCAAGCCTGCCAGATCCCCTGCCAAGATGACTGTCAGTTTACCAGCTGGTCCAAGTTTTCTTCATGCAACGGAGACTGTGGTGCAGTTAGGACCAGAAAGCGCACTATTGTTGGTAAGAATAATTGGGGTGCCAAAGACAACACTTGTCAAGATAGAGAAACACAAAAGTCAGACCACGAGAGTTCTGACAATGTATTTGGAAAACGCACAGATATTCTTTATTGTTGCTGTACTTACACCTAATATGTCAGTGAATTTGGATGTGTATTTCAATGTAAATTGTACTTTTAGTACAAAGAAGAAGTAGCCTTGAAAATCGAACTCTGTCTTCCTGTACAATCCATGGAAGATTATTTTTTGTTTTAAATATGTACTTTTGATGAATTGCCTACAGACTGCCAAGTGCTTGGAGAAAAGTTTTTTTGGAAATAAAAAGAAAGATTGCTACTTTATTTTCTTAACCCATTCTCACTGTCACAGCCTCAGATTATTTTTTATATTCTAGTGGAGGAATGTGGCATTAATTTTGTATCTGCAAACTACATTCAAAAGTCAGTCACAGCGACAAAAAGCAGTAATATAATGACCAAGAACAGGAGCCATCACACTAAACTATACCCTGGTGTGCTCAAAAATATCATCAGTGGCAAAAGAAACCTAAAAATTATCAGGATTTAAATGTTATAAATGAACCACTTGTCATAATGAAGACTGTTGAAAACTACAAAAGGCAACTTATGAAAATTACAGATAAATATATGTAAAACATATGCAACTAATGTGTAATATAGTTAAATAGTATATAATACACGACACAATAAATATTATATAAATATATGTTATCTAATTAAAATAATGATATATTATTTTTCAAGTACATATTACAGTTATACTTGAGGTTTTTTATTTTAAAAGGAGATTTATTTAGATTTATATATAAACCATTTCTAATATTTTTATTCTAATATTAAATATCTTCATTTTGAATATTATTATTTTCTACATTAATCACCAAATATGTAAAAATGATCATTCTTCAGAAATACTGAAAGATGATGCAAAATCATAGTCAGAAAAGCAAATACAAAAATCTCATTTTCTGAATTGTAATCTTATACAGCTATACCATCTTTTTTTGGAATTAATAAAAAAGCTGTGCATTTCAATGTAGTGACTCTCTCTATTTTATGTTTTTACACATTATGAAGGAGAGATTTATACAGCTACCTCAAACTTCCCAGTCAGTGAAAGCACATTATGTAAGAGGATTATAATCATTTTAAAGAGTATAAAATTTAGTACAACAGTTAGTGCCTTATGCAAAATGGACTGTTTTTAAATTAAAAAAAAAAAAACAAGAAAAACTTCACTATGCAAAGCACCCAGTACTAACAAGAGCCTATATGGAAAGTATTGTGGAGTGAGAAAATAGCATTTATTTATAGATTACTATTGAATATAGATTACTATTAAATATAGATTACTAATAAATAATAGCATTTATTTATAGATTACTATTAATGGTTAAAATGGAGAAAGGAAGTTTAGGAAAGGAGAAAACAAGGAAACTTGAAATTAGTAATGCTATTTTTCAACTTCAATTTCTCCACAGGAAAAAGTAAAAAGAAGGAAAAATGTAAAAATTCTCATTTATATCCCCTGATTGAGACTCAGTATTGTCCTTGTGACAAGTATAATGCACAGCCTGTGGGGAACTGGTCAGACTGCATTTTACCAGAGGGGAAAGCGGAAGTGTTGCTGGGGATGAAAGTACAAGGAGACATCAAGGAGTGTGGTCAAGGATACCGTTACCAAGCAATGGCATGCTACGATCAAAATGGCAGGCTCGTGGAAACTTCCAGGTGTAACAGCCATGGTAATCTATTTTTTTTCAGTGTTATACGTTTACTATCTTTGGGGGTGTAGGTAAAATGCACATGTCTGATAATAGAGGGAAATGTTCTAAATTGAACCTCATGGGCACCATCCTGTATGTATATCATTTTTATGTAACAGGACATTCAGTGGCACATGTCTCAGTGTCCAGAAGTTAGCATCTAAGTCCCCAAGTAGGTGGCAGAGAAGCTTTACAGGTAAGCAAAACTGGTGCCAGGAACCTTCTTTGGGATTGATCAACAGTCTGTTGCATAAGCCCAACCAACTCAAACAGATCTGTGTACACACAGGGATGGAGGAGAAGAGGGGATTTGAATTTAATTTGATAATTCAAGTTTTAAACTAGACAGGCTATTAACATCTAAACTGGCAAGATTTGCAATGTGCCCAAAATGTCATTAAGTGGCAGGGAAGAAAGATTCAACGCCATAATTGGTGAAACGACAAACTCCTGTTTATTTCTCATTGAGTTGAGTGAGAATGGCCAAAAAAAAAAGAAAGAAAAAGTATTCTTAGAAAACTGTGCCCACTTTTGTTTTTTAAACCAAAAAGAAATAAAAAAAAAAGAATCTAAAATACAGTGATAAGAATTGAGTTGCCAAAAGTTTATGAAGAGTGATTATCTTTGACCAGTGTATATAGTCAGCTTTTTTATTCTAAGTCTTAATATAGTCAGCCTTAAACGATATTTCTCCATTATTCTTTTATTTTAATGCATCTGTCTTTTTATAATGGAATGAGGTCAGTTTATAGTAGATTAACCTAAATCACAAATGTTGCATATTTGCAAACACTGGATGATAATACTCGTTCGTACCTTCTTCATAGAGATGGTCTAAGAAAGATGAGTTAAATTGCTAGGTAGATGTCAGGTACCCTCCAATCTTGCTGAAATAACTTCTATTGGAACAGTGTTCCTCTAGTTTAATTATATGGTTCAGAAGACAACATGAATAGGACCTTTTTCACTTTTATAAACCATAAAGATATCATTGTGACACATTTATTAGAATCTCTTAAGCCTGTCTCAACAAAGAAATTTCCAAAAACTTTATCCTATTTTTTAGCTTATATCAGAATTCCTATTCAATCACATTCTAATAATGTAAGCCCCAAAGTCTCCATGAAATTGAAGCTGTAGATATATTTTTCAGTTTAAAATATATACATTGCTTCATTTAAATTATTCCATGCATTTAGAACAATAACTACAAAAGAAAAAAAAGTTTAATGTTTATAATAGGTATACTTTGAAAAACATTTCTAAGAGTAACCGAGTATTTTATTTGCTGTATCAAATAACATAGTTGCTATAAATTAGATACCAGGAAAAACGTAAATATACTTCTCATTCTGAAAGGATATGATAATGTATCAGATCATAATTAGTCATTAAAATGTAAAACTGCAGATTACTTTAAAAATGTATTTCTTTTGGAATGTAGCATATTAGTGCTCACATTCTAAATTGTTATGCTTGGTGAATCACCAAGGTAATCATTTATTTTTACATAACCCGTGAGCTTTCAGAATGACTCTCATACATTCTCACTTTTACCCTGGTCTGTTAATTAGATGTATGAGCGCTTCAGTAAACCACTTAACAGTCTATCTTATTTTTAGGGAAAACTTTAAAAATATTCTGTGACTCTCACAAAAATGTTGGATCACTTAAAAAAAAAAGTAAAAGAACAAAAATAATTTAAATTGGCCAAAGGCAGTAGACTTCCTAATTTAACATTGTCAATTCAAAGCATGAAGAAAGCAGTACTGTATTCTGGAAGAAGATTACCTATAGAAAAAAGATGGGCCTATGCTGGTACTAAACTTCATGGGGATTGTGAATGATCTAAGGTTCTTAACTAAGTGAACTGTTCCAATTTAGTTTTTCTTGATTGTCCAATATTGTTTCTTTCTCATAAAACCTAATCTATGATGGATGTCCAGTAGAATAGTGTTTACTAACATATTTACTCAAAGTAAAGTCTGAAGAAATTGAATCTCTAATGCCTGATTCCTTTGGAAATTACTTTTTTAAATACGTGTTCTGTCCTGATGGTTTCAGTGGACTGCTATAACTTTGGCACTCTATCCTAGCCATGCTCTAAATTGCTGTTTCTATGACCACTGCCTTCTCTCAGCCAAATCAGCTTTCCAGATGGATGGTAGACATGGGATTTTAAAGTGACTTTCAAGAAAAAGTGTCTTTCTACTTTCCATTTAAATATAGAATTGATCCCCACATGTATGCAAGGCAAAGCCACTAGTCTCCTATTCAATAATGGCCTTAGGACATTTCTGTTTCATTTGTGTTGTCCATCTCTAGATCATATTATCAGTTATTATACTGACAAAGCAATTTCACTTTCACCAGCTTATATTATTTTAGACCATTTCCCATATGGTCACCAATATTTTAATGTCTTAAACTTGAGGCACAATTCTATTATGTCTGGAATTCTGCATAATAGTAGACTCTATTGTAAAGTGATATATACCTAAACTCCCCAAATCCAATCTTAAAGTATACATTGAGAGCCACATAAATGTTCATCCATCCTTATACATGGTATTAAATATAGTTTCTCCACAAATGTTGATATATAAATATATTTTTGACATTTATCCTAAAAAACTAATATAAGCTATATACATTTACTTTTGGTATGAAATCTTGTATGGTGTCACTATAGCAACTGAGTTTAAATCACTCAAAAACCAAATCAAACATTTTCTATTCACTGCTAAATCCTCTAAGATCTTAATCGATTGGTTCACTAGAAATTTATTGAGTGCTTAACCACATAGTACTAGGTACTTCTTAGGGTAATAACTTTTAAAAACTTCCCAGAACAAGAGGTAGAATTTCTGGAACTTTTTAAGTTATACTATTTAACCTTGATATTTTGAAGAATCTTAGATGTAACCTAGCTTATACAAGGTGCATGTATACAAAATTTCCATTTAAACATAAGTGATAGAATTTTATCATCCTGCCCCTCAACCCTACCCTGCTCTCCTAAAACCACTTATCCTGCTCTACTTTTTGTATTTCTATAGTATGCTTCACTCTATAACATATCATATAATTTACTTATTTATCATGTTTATTTTTTGTTTTATATCCTGTACATGATGAATGTAGATTGACAAGGGTATCCTGGGCTATTTTATTCACTGATGTATCCCAAGCACCTAGCACAGTAGATGCTCAATAAATATTTGTAGAATGAATGAGTAAAGAGCTAGAGAAAATTATTATAATTGTATTTGACCCACAATAAGGCTTGAACACTTTTTGTTTTCTAAACAGTGTCCTTCCCGTTGAGTCACACTTCTGGGAAATAATCAAACAGACTGTTGAGAACAACTAAGATTTTTGTAATAAGAGTATACATGCCACAAACTTCCTATATGATATTCATCAAATATTTGTGCTCTCCCTACCCACTAAATGGGAGAAGAAATAATAGCCACATATTCAAACCACTGAATTAGTCTGGTAATATCAATATTGGCAAGTCTCTTTATAGCTGTTTAAAGCTTATTCAGAATTGCTGGACTTGTACAGTACTAAATTTGGACAACAGCTCTTGGTTTGTATTAGTAATTGTGACAACTTGCATTTTCCCAACCTGTGTTTACACAACCTGTGTAAACCTGTTTCCCAACCTGTGTGTTAATTGAGAATGTGGGATGTTTATTTAATTCTCTTTGTTCCACTCACCTTTGCTTGAAGAAATAAAGAACAACATTTCTATTTGGTGTATCTAAAAGGGATACTTTGAAGGTGAATTGGATAAAGTGTAAAAATGCTAGATGCTCATCTCGAGTGCTATGAGCTACATAATTCCTTTCAAACAATTCTCTTCAGTCTTTACCCTCAGCAAACTTGTCTTTGCAATTCTCGTAGGCAAGTTAAGCTGTAATGCACTATCAACAAATATTCTAAAATTGGACTTAATTATATTTGTGATGTTAATATCTGTTAATATCAAGTAAGCAGAAAGGCTTATCTGTTATCTTATGACATTTTTCCTGAGCCCACACTGTTTAATATGCATAGTTCTCCTATCACCTAAAAGTAATATATTGCTGTTGATCTCTATTAAATACTTGGCAACATGGAGAGACCATAAGGAAACTCAAGAATCAGCTATTAGGTTAAGTTACTTGTGACCAAATGTTTTCCTAAAAGGCTAAATGACAAATATTTTAGGCTCTGCAGGACAGAAGGTCTCCGTCACAACTATCCCACTCTGCTGTTACAGCATGAAAACAGTCGTAGACAATATGTACGTGAATGGCATGGTTGTGTTCTAATAAAACTTTGTTTACAAAAACAGGCTGCCATCCTAGGCTGTCACTTGCCAAACTGAGATCTGAGCCCTTGCTACTCAAAATGTGGTCTACAGACTAGCAGCATAGACATCACAAGGAAACCATTGGAAATGCAGAAATTCAGCCCACATTGCAGACCTGCTGAGTCAGAATCTGTATTACAAAAGGATTCCCAGGGGATGGGATGTATTACACATTTAAAGTGTACTTCATTGCATGTACAGATACTTATAGGGTCTGACAGGGATTATGCACTTGAACCTTGGTGGGAAAGGCCTGTGAAGATCACTTCCTAGAGAACCACAGTCCGATGCTTTCTTGGGCAAAACAATCAATACCTCCCATAAGATATTCACTTGATTGCCAGTTGTGGGAAAGAGAACATTAGGAATTGTTTGAAATTTATAAGAATGGATCTTCATTAGATGAATGCATATTTAGGTATGACTCTGAAAGCAGAATGAGCCTGTAGAACCTTCTGTGGAAAAAATATTAGCAATTTAGTGATTGCCCTTGGGGAAGCCTTTTTCAGTTCAGACAGAGAAATAAGAGAGGGCTCTGGATTTATTTACTGCTTGATAGGTAAACAGAATATCCTATTTTATTAAAGTGCTGTGCACATTTTGCTTTGTGCACTCAATAATCACGGTCCAATGGCTCTAACATTATCAGGACTTTGTACTGCCATTTGGACATCATTCTGGCATTCGGACAGTTATAACAATTTTGGGGGGGTCACATTACCCCTTTTAATTATTTTACTCTATCTTTTAACTGTAGTCACTTTGAATAGTTCAGAGTAATTTGTCTAATGACTTTGGAGTATAAGATTAATTTTCCTTTAACATTAATTTTAAAATCTTGTGATTTGTATTGATTCTGCCATGTTTTCTTTCTTTGCCTCCTATGTTTATGAATGATATTCTAGAGAACCTTCTGCACATTAATGAGTAGGTTTAGCAGTTGCTTTTGGAAGCATCTGTGAAATGCAAAGTGTGCCCATTAAAACTTGATTTTTTGCAAAAACCCTTGCTGGCACCTAAAGTTGCTCTTATTGGGTTTGCTTTATAGTTGGTTTGCACAATCACACTAATTATTAAAATTTTAAAAAAAAGCACTATACATTTTACAAGTGAAACAAAAGCCTTCTAATAAAATATTTTCATATTATGACTATAGATTCCCCTTATATGGAAACTTTTAATATTATCATTCAATAGCCTAAGTGATCTACTACATCTTTATTTCACCAGCCTCCCGTAGTTATGATGCAGATGATTTCAAAGCTGGTATCATGTTTAAATGACCACTCCTAGCTGCTGCAGGGAGCTGTAGATACCAGGTGCTGCCTTCTCAGTTAGGGACTGTAGTACACATGCCACAGGTGAGGGATTGTTTTCTATTAGAATTTATGGGAACAATAAAGAATCATCATCAGAGCTCGAAAAAGGAATACATCTGGGGTGTATTTGTGGTACAAGTGCCCAATTTAATTTGTTAAAATTCATGTAGTATTCAATTTACAAATGGATTTTAGTTCAGGAGCTTGTACTTTTAAGACATTGCGTAAAACTCAGGGTACAACTAATAAACATAATTATGAATATGGGGAGACTAGATTCTAAGGATAACCTACATGATCACTCAACCATAATATAACTGGAATGTATTACTTTCAATAATGGAACTCTATAGAAGATTATGTAAGTTTAATATTAGAGGTTAATTAGAAACAAAATTGAATGAGAAATTGTTCCTTATCATAGTGGATGCTCGTATGTGAGGAAGAGCATGTTTAATTATACCCAGCAGAAAAAGCAACAAACAGAGTCTTACAAACAAGCTGAAATGGAATGCTGATGCCTCCGAAAAGCTTTTTCATTTGGTGATATTTATTTAATGTCTGATTCATTTCAGAGTTTAAATCTTTCATTTTATATAGTACAGGTACAACTCATATTGCTTTTGCAGTTGTCATTCTCAATTGAGATCTTTTTTTCCTTTCAAATGTAAAAGAGAGGCAGGAGGTAAGGGACAGACTTTACCTGAGGTAATACTTGCAGGTTTAAAGAGCCAGGGAAAGAAGGAAAGACCTATTCTGGACCCTTAGGTACAAAAAGGAAACAGTTGCCTAAGGTTGAATTTAAATAAGGCATGGATACCAGCATTATTCTGGAACAGGCTCCCTGAAGGGACACTATGGAGATGATGAAAGAGAGAGAGAGTTTCGTTGAAAAATTTCCTGCAGCTACCATTCATGTGATGTGTGATGAAAAACCATCTGGTCTCAGTATTCAGTTCTATGTGCTCCATGTCCCAGAGACCTCAATTCATCTATTACTTAATAATATGGTTTTGAAACTGGGCTCCACAGATACCCTCAAGCCCAGCTGTAAAACATAGCCTCCAATATATCCCATACCCTTACCAGGCTTTCTTTTCAGCATGTTAGGAAGAAAGTGTTCTACTTAAAATAAATTTAACTGCCAAGAACAATTTATTATTTACAACAATAAAAAAAAATAGAAATTTGATCTTTGTCTTCATCAACAATTTCTGCTATTGTATTTTACTCTTACATCCTTTCCATTGCCCTCTGACCTCTTATTTCTTCTAATTCATTAAAGAAGTGATAACACTAATTTCAACAAAATAATTTGAGTGGTAATCTTCCTGATATCTGTGGTAATGTTATTGATATAACCATAGAGTTGTTCATTATTTATCTTGTGCTACAAGGTTTTATAATTCGTAGAGATGGTAAATGACCTGTGAGGATCTGCATATATATATTCCTGTTATATTAGTAAAGCCCTGCAAATCCGAAGTAATTTTAAAGTTCTATATTCCATTAGTCGAATTTAGTCTCATTACTAAAATGTAGATCTTTTTCTACTTCAAAGCATTATCATAATGGTCGTGTAGTGAACAAGGTTTACACATAGGAATTTGTAAATAAATGCGTGAAAAAGGCATTATATATTAGAATAAGTCATATCTGTAGACTCAAAAAGTAACCTAGCATTTTAAATTTAAATTTTAGTCTATGGCCATGCCATGCTGAACAAGCCCAATCCCGTCTGATCTCGGAAGCTAAGCAGGGTCAGCTAAGCAGGGTCGGGCCTGGTTAGTACTTGGATGAGAGACCATCTAGGAAGACCAGGTGCTGTAGGCATAAAAAAACAAAAAATAAGGGATTGTATGAGGACAAGTTCCTTGCAATCTGTGAGGTCAACCAAGGGTTGCTTCACCTAAGAAAAGAAGAAAGGAAGAAAAGAAGAAAGACATTTAAATTTTCAAGAAAAATCTGTGGGGGCATTTTAAAGTTAAATTTTAAAGAGAAATCTTTGGTTGTATTTATTCTGAATGTTTATCCCATTTCTTCATATTGCACAGAAGTTCAATTTATCTCTTGCAAGAAATTTAGTTAATTTGCATAAAAACAAAACTTATTCTTCTCATGGTCTTTTTAAATAGCCATTTGGAAAAAAAGTTAAGAAATTTATCCACATTCTTTTTTGCCATAAGTTTGACCTTTAAAGCTTTAAAACTTTAAAGTATAAAATAATTTAAGAAGGAACTTCGTAAGTTTGAGGGATTTTGTTTCTAATTTGGTTTTCTGCTTTTGCATGTTTTTCATATCTGAAAATGGGCATAACGAGGCCTGCTTTAAAAAATATTAAGTCTGTACAGCTCAAAACATGAATCCAATTTAAATGCATTATAATTACAGTCTATGTGGATGATCTATTTCTCACGTATTCAGTGAGAAATACTATAGGAAAAAGTAAGTATAGGAATGCAGTATCTGAGTCATTTTCTTAGAGATTCACAGTCATATTAGCAAAAAAAGAAATCTCAGGGTGTAGAGACCTGTTTAACCCAGTCTAATCAACAATTTTCTAGCTTACTTGACCCCAGAAGTTTTTCTGTAAAAGTTGTGTTTAACACTTTCTACAATCCAACAAACTAGTGTGTAAAGGTCATCATTTAGAAATACTTCTGTGGTGATATATCATTTTCACTGATTGAAAGAACAGAGCCTTGCATTGGATGAAGTTAAAAATAAGTCACTCTAATAAGTTTCAAAATCAATTTATTTCCTATTCCTTCATAATCTGAACACTCTTTCAAATATATTTATATTGCTGACAAAATCCTATTCCTAAAGTGAATGTTTTAGAACTTATCTCTGATTTTTAATTCAGTATTAGTTAAAATGATAAATGTTAAATTTGAGGAGAACATTAGTAAATACCTTAATGTATGTAATTATTCCCAAGTTTTTTATTTTGGTTGAATAAGTACTATAGAACAGGTTCTTGCATAAATAAGTTTATTTGTTTCCATTCTTAATAAAATATATGTCTGAAAGTAAAATCGATTCCTACGCTACCTGGAGTTAGGCCATACATCACAGGTTAAAGGCTCAGTTATCTCCAAGACTGCTCTTACTTCAAACATCAGCTGCAGGTTGACCTTCCTACTGACAAGCTGGCTACAGATTTGAGGGTTACTACTACCCCCTCAGGTTCAGTAATTTACTGGAATGACTCAGGGAACTCAGGAAAGCACTATACTTACAGTTTTATTATACCAAAAGGATACGATCAGAACCAGTCAAAGTAAAAGACTCAAAGGCAAGGTCTGGGAGGGTCCCAGACATGAGGCTTCCATCTTCTCTTCCTGTGGAACCAGGAGGCATCACTCTCTCTGAACATTAGTGTGTATAATCATCAGAAAACTCACATAAGCTTTGATGTCCAGAGTTGTTATTGGGATTTCATCATATAGGCATGATTAATTGAATCATTGATAACATGGTTGAACTCAATCTCCCCTCCTTAGAGATTGGTAAATTATCATGCGGCTTAGAGCCCCAACCCTCTAAACACCTGGTTGGTCTTTGGTTATGACCAGTCCCCCACACCAGACTTGTCTTTTGCATAAATTCATAAGTCCAAGAGGCCTGCATGAATCACATATCCTCTTATCCCTCAAGAAATTTCAGGGCTTGGAGGCTGTCTCCCAGTAATCAGGGACAAAGACCAGCCAAAATCTTTATTACATAACGGAAAGCTTTAGAATTTGCTATAAGAAATGGCCTTGACAACGAACTTGTATATAGATATATCTAAATGAATTTCAATGTGCCTAACGTTTGGGTGAGTTCCCAGTTTTAGAATAGCAACAAAACCTCACAGCCTTTAATGCTGATGTTGAAATCTCCTGAAAAAAATTTTAAATCTGCTAAGTACTTAGCAGATATGAAGATATATTCTTTCATGTATATGTAAAACAAATGAATCTAAATAAAAGTAAAATAGCATTGCATTATAATTATATAAATTTACCTGAACATTTTACTATGAAAATTTTAATTGCCTAATGTTGATTCATAACTTTTGATGCATCGAATATACAAGTTTGGGTAGAGTATTCGATTATAGGAGTTTGGATATATACATAGTAGTTTGATTTCCCTGCATTAACAAGTTATCAGTTCTTAATATATAATTGCAAAAGAATATTCTGTTCATTTGAGAATATTTAAATTTTTAAAAAATATTTCCAAACCCATGAGGACAATGATAGATTAAATTATAGCTAAATTTATTCATCCCTGATTTCAGTCATATGCATATAATACACATTTAAGTAGGAGAGATTTTTGAGGATAATTCGGATATTAATCTAGAGGTTTCACATAAAGTGCTAGAGTTGCTCATTCACACAGCTGTAATCAAAACCAACCAATATTTTCCGTGTGTTTCAAAATGAATTCTTTAATCTATCAACAGTGCACCTTTCAACAGCACAATACAGTGACTGTGAAGGTTGTCGAAAGCTAATTTATCTGCACATTCATAATTCAAATGAATGAGGTGATTGTATATATCTCAAAGGCAATATGTCCTTCAGTTGCCACTTTATGGCTACTAGTGTTTTGTATTCATTTCAACCTGAAAGAGCAGTCAGAAGAGATATAGGATACAAAAAATATGATCCGAAGTCAAGAGTTTAGTTTTTCCATGTGTCAGATTCAGTGCTGAACTGCTAAAAGTTTTAACACCCTAATTGTCAAGTCATTTATTTTAGTCCAGCATTCCTCAGAAGCCGTAAATTGCTACAAGATGCCAGCCATTTATTTAGCCTCAAAACACATCAAATATTTCTGCCTTTCTATCCCCTATGATTGTTTGGTGTTAACTGCCTTCAAAAATGGTCTTAACAAAGAAGGCAGAGAAATGCTTATCTAGCAGTTCACTACTAGCATTAAGGATTTTAATTATGCTAGATAAACATGACAGGCAATTGTTAAATGTTGTTACACATTGGAAAATAAAAATGGAATGTTAAGCATTATACTCCATTGCAGTTTTGTCTTTATCACAGTGCATAATTTGTATCTTTTAATAGGTTGAGTTTTATTTGAGAAATGTTTTGTAGAATAGGCTGTTTCAAAGATCAGATGTAGAAGTGTTATATCAGCTTACTTAATAATACAATGTGAATCAGTCTGAAGGCTAACATATTAAATATCACTAATGCCATAAGATTTCAACAGATAAAAGGAAAGAAAGAATTTCCATTATTCTGTTACCCTGTGAAGCAGTGACATGAAAGATTATGTGTTTCTATTTTCCACAATTATTAAATAATAAAAAATAAGAGGTTTACTTTTGTGGTCATTTTAAAGTTTAGCAAGGTAGAAAAAATATAGTTAATTTAGAAATATTTCAATATTACTTTTGAAATACTAATGTCATTTTGACAAAGCTATTGATAATATTTGGAAATAATTGGGATTTAAAAATATATATTGGACTTTTACAAACATTAAATAGTTTAATCACACACTGGTACTGATTCGGAAATAACTAGGCATTTTTGCAGTTTGATTTTATTTCTTAAACTATTAGTAGGCAACACAAAGCCATTATACTAAAAAATATTATTACTGGCCCTATTAAGAGTGATATTTTTAAGCACTTCATGCTATTTTAGATAAATTCATTTACCGGCTTTGCTGTATGAAAAGGGGAATGGAATTTGACATATGTTTCAACTCAAAATAGTGAGGTGGGCTTTTGTTTCCTCACCTCAAGCCATGATAAAGTATAGAATTTAAGTAGATCACTGCAACCTATTTGAAGATTATGCTTTTCAAAATTTTGATAAACACTATCGTGTACTCCTTCAGTTCATTATTGAATTTTCCTCTGGTTCATTACCAATACTTCAAAAGCCTTCTTCAATATCAGAAGTATGTCCAAAACTTAAATTCACATTTTTCTGTCATCAGTGTTTCATAAATGAGAAACACCCAAGTAGTACATCTGCCTTCTTAAAGATTATCTAAGATTAATTCCCACTTTTGAAAGCTCTAATTGCATTCTGCTCTTCATACCAAATATGTGATCCCATCTTTAAAAAAATAACCTTTTTCTTTTATACTTCATTTATAATTAGGTGGTATAATATGTATATATTCTCTGATACACCAAATTCACTCCTAGGAATGCTCCCAACAGAAATGTATACATATGTTCACCAAAAGATATGTTTTAGAATGTTTATAACAGTGCTGTTAATAATAATTCCACAATGAAAAATACCCAAATACCAACAATAAGATGAATAAGCCATAATATATTCACACAATAGAATATTATACCTCTATTAGAATGAACAATCTTCAACAACCTGCAACGACATGGATAAATCTCACATCACAGTGTGAAGTGAAATGAGATTAGCACACATGGGTATACACTTTATGATTCTATGCACATAAAATTTTTAAAAAGTAATACTCTTCTACAATATGAGAAATCAGGGTAATGGTTACAAAGGGAGCACAAAAAAAGGTTCTGCAATGTTGGTTTCATGGATTTTTCAGTGAAATTAATACTAATGAGAGATGCATTTTTGTTCATGGAGACTACCATCAGTTTAAAACAGGTGACATATATCTTTGACAAAAGTATTGGAGATAATATATAGAAAGACACAAATCTACTTCTCTTGCAAATTTTACTACTTCTGCCTGTTTCCTATGATGATGTTCCCTAATTTCAGTCCCACACACTCATACACACACAAATGAGTACAAGTAAAACTGGTGAAATGTGAATAAGCTCAACAAATTATATCAATGTCAGTATCTTGGTTGAAATTATGTTATAGATGCCATTGGAATAAACCAGGAAAAGTATACAAGGAAACTCTCTGTATTATTTCTTGCAATTATATGTGAATCTATTATCTTGATAAAAAAAAATTAAGGAGTGCCGAATACAAGAAAATATATTAATTTCCAAAAATCAGACCCTACACCAAGTGAACTATATCATAAGGTCTGGTGTTGCTGGAAACCTGTACTTGTAATATGTATTTCAGGATATTTATAAATAAGCAGGGCTAGAAAATACTGTGCAATAAATTGGCTAGCTTTTCAATACTATCTCAATCTAGGGCACTTTAGGCACAACAAACTTATAGATTAAATTTGTCATATTGTTTTTTAGGTGGTCTTATTTCACTATAATAAAAGAAATTAATGTTTTTGCATCTTTTTAAAATCTACCTAGAATAAAATACTTAGGAATAAATTTAACAAAATGAGTACAAGGCTTGTACATGAAAAACTACAAAATATTACTGAAAGAAATTAAAGAAGACTTAAATAAATGTAAAGAAGATATGTCTATAAGTTTAAATAATGATTTTGAAGTAAACTACCATAGTAATCACTATTTATTTCAAGAAGTTGAACATCATAACCAGCACCTCATGTGCCACTTCCAGAATTATTAGTATCTTTGTCCCTGATTCATTTATTTTTATCATTTCAGGAAAATTTTTCTTTTGGCTTAATTTTTTTATAATTTAGTAAACTTGTCAAAAACTATTTATTAAGGATATCTTGTGTTCCAAGTATTCTTCTAGACTGAAGGAACGTATGCCCTAGTGATGAAGATAAGTAATGCATATATAAAGAAATAACACAAATTCAATACCAACTGAAGATAAGAAGTGATGCTGGCTTAAAGATGATCTGATAAAAGTTGGGATATATATTTTTTAAATAGTGGCATAGGACCTAATGTCACCTGGACTGTGAAGATGGCAATGCTCCCAAATTGATCAAGCTATTCAACAAAATTCCTATCTAAATGTTAACTGTCATTTTTGGCAAAAATTGACAAGCTGATTCTAAAATGCATATAGAAATGTAAGGGACTCAATAGAGCCAAAATTATCTTCAAAAAGAACAAGTGGGAGGACTCAGACTTCCTGATTTCAAAACTTACTACAAAGTTACAGTAACCAATACAGTGTGGTACTGGCATAGAGATCAATGGAATGATGTTTAGAATCCAGATATAAACGCTTACATTTGTGGTCAATTGATTTTCAACAAAGGTGCCAAAACAATTCAATGTAGAAACAATAGTCTTTTCAACAGATGGGCCTGGGATAACTTGATATTCATATAAAAGAATAAAGTTAGACCCCCTACCTTTTATCATATATAAAAATTAACTCAAAGTGAACTTTATAGTAAAGTATAACAGCTGAAACTATAAAACTCAGAAGAAAACATAGGTGTAAATCTTCATGACCTTGAATAGGTAATGGTTTCCTAGATATAACATCAAATCACAGCAACCAAAGAAGAAATAAATTGACTTGAACACTTAAGATTTTTGTTCTTCAAAGGATATTAAAACCAAACAAGACATACTGAAAAGTTTTAACAAATGTAGAAATTGGAGCGCTCATACCTTGCTAGCGATATTGTAGAATGGTGCAGTCACTTTGGAAACCAATATTTACTGTTTCCTCAAAAAGTGAAATATAGAATTTCCAAATGACACGGCAATTCCACTCTGAGATATACGCTGAAGAGAACAGAAAACATTTTCACATGAAAACTTATGCACGAATATTCATAGCAACATTATTATGATTTACAAAGTGTGGAAACAACTAAACATCAACTGATGAGTGAATAAATGAAATATGATATAGCCATAAAATGGAATACTATTTAGTCATAAAAAGAAGTAGTAACACATGCTGCAACGTAGATGAACCCTGAAAACATTAAGTAAAAGAAGACAATCATAAAAGACTGTGTGATGTTTGATTTCATTTTATGAAATATCCAGAATAGGCAAATTATTAGAGACATAAAGATGATTACTGGTTGCCAGGAGATCAGGAAAGAGAAAATGAGAAGTGACTGTTAATAGGTATAGAGTTTATGTGGTGACGAAAATGTTCTGAAATTTGATGATGGTGATGTGACATAATTCAATGAATACATTAAATACCAAAACATGAACTGATTTTCATGGTATATGAATTATGTCTCAATAAAATTTTTAAAAATTTACTTAGAGTTCCTAATATAAATTGTTTATATTATAATCATTTTCAAAATAGAATCTTTCATGTTGATGTAAAATGGTAAGCAGAGTGTTTTCTTGCATCAAGAGCAACTACTCTACTCTCCACAGTCAGAGTATTGCAGAGGAGAGCATTTGACTCTTGACCAGAGGAATTTTACTTTTTCATATATTTGCCTTGAGAACAATAGTGATAAATTGATATAGTGAAATGCCGAGTTGGTGGAGAGGGACTTCAAGGAAAATTCAAGGAAAATTCTCCCATTTTTCAAAACTAATCTGTAGACTATTAAGTTAATTGGCTGTGTGATTTGATGGAATGAATTCTGGACTAGACCTCAGAAAACCTTTCCCCACATTTTATACCATGTGACCTTGCACTTGTCAGTTCTCTCTCTGAATTTGTTTTGTCTGTCCAGTGGAATATCAATACCTATCCATTACATTTATAAGATTTTTCAAGCAAATCAACTGAATACAAGAGGTGAGGCTGCTTTGAAATTGACAACACTCTAAAAATATGAGACATTATTTATTTAACATCTTTCATTTTTCTTCTTCAGACTTGATTTTCAAGGAAGGGGAAACATAAGGTGCTAAGTTAAATCGTTCCTTTGGATATTGATTGAGAATGTCTGGCTTTCTTCTTGAGGAAGAACCTCGGTTGGACTCAGAAACTTGAATTTGTGTGACATTAACAGATAGGATATTGTAGAAAACTTTTTCTAATTTTTTTAATGAATTATTCTGGCAGCATGAGAATGATATAGCAGCAGACAGGTTATTGTCAATTAAACACGAGCTGTCAGAAAGTCAGAAATGTTGAAATATGGTGAGAATGAATCCTAAGGAGATCATATGGCAGCTGCTCAGCTGTTACCCTAACAGAGTCACTCTATGTATGTGTCATTTTCCTGCAGATTTTAATTTGAATCCTTAACGACTGAGACATCTCTGCATTTGCATGTTGCTGTCAAGTAAAACTTGGACCTTCTAAATGAACTACAATGGTGGGTGGTAGTGGGCGAGTGACATGCGGAGGAGATGGCTCTCATCTCATTTTTCTCCATTCAGGTTACATAGAAGAGGCCTGCATCATTCCCTGCCCCTCCGACTGCAAGCTCAGCGAGTGGTCCAACTGGTCCCGCTGCAGTAAGTCCTGTGGGAGTGGTGTGAAGGTTCGATCTAAATGGCTACGTGAAAAACCATACAATGGAGGAAGGCCTTGCCCCAAACTGGACCATGTCAACCAGGTATTTTCTACCATTGGAAATATTAAAATATTGTAATTTAGATTCACAATGATCTGTTGGGGTTTTTTTTTCAAAATTGACAAAAGTAAATAGCCCCCGAATAGGAAATTTGACCTATTTTATCTTTAGAATGCCTGAGTCAATACATGTATGTTATTAAAATCCAAAAGCAGATATATCATCTCTATATTCTCAATATTTAGTACCTTGCATGTATATTCATATGAATATAATTCAGTGGAAATAAAATAAAACCTACCTTTGAAATAATGTCAAGATATTCAATATAAAATTTAACTTATATGTAACATATGCTGAGAGCAAGATCAACTCATTCTTAGAGTTCCCCTAGACTCTGAGAAAACATAGCTCAAATACTAACTACTTAAATTAAAATCAAAGTATACGGGTTTGGGTCTAAAATTAGAAAATATATACTGTGTATACATTTAAATTTGTTTGATATAAAATACACTTAAAATTAAAAATGGCTTCAAAGTCACTGTATGTTATCTATCAATTTACTCATTGGCCTTTTCAACCTTATTTGAAACTTTATTTAATTTCAAATTTATACTTCATTAGTTGATAATAGCTGTTGCTTGTGTTCTATTGGAAATATAAAATTAAAGGCTAATAGAGAGAAGTGTGACTAATTAAAATGTAATATAGGATGCGTCTGACAATTATTATGTTTGGCCTACATATGAATTAACAAAGAAGGAATGTCATAAATAGTATGTGTAGATATTAAGATGTGTATTTAAATTTAAGTCATAATCAAATAAACCAAATCATATGTATGAACCAACCTTAAATGCATAGATATGTTTTACACATACACAGACTGTCTAATTTTAATCACCAAACACTGTTTACCAGCACACATTTCCCTTCCCAAATTAACCTAAATTGTTCGTAACAACAAAAGTACACTGTCGAGAAAATAAAAAGAATTTTGAATAAAAGGATTATGAAGAACCAAGTGGAGAATTAAATTTCATAGAAAGTTTTCTGAATGAATCTTGATTTTTCCCCAAGTAGTTGAATTTGCCCTTAAATTCAACTGAAAGTGAATAATATACTGCACTGCTGCCATCTATTGGTAATCAGGTTCCCTGTCCTAGAGAATATTTCCAAAAAAGAAAATTCAGTACCATGACCCTAATGAAACAGAATACCTGAAATGTAATGTTTGTAATACAAAAGAATATTTCCTACAAGTTTTGAAATCTTGAATTCCCAATAGTAAATTAAAAATTTTAATAAATTTTGATCCATGGTTTTAATAAGAAGAAATTCAACACTTACTCATACCTTTAGTATGTGTGTATGTACACAGCCAATCAGATCTTAAATTAAAATTAACTGTGTTTGTGTTTGCCTCAGCATTTTCTTTAATAAGAATTTGCAAAGGTTCAAGACTTTGTGCCAAGTTGTTATTGCTGTGAAGAGTCTTTAATCTAAGGCATTTATCTGCCACTCTCCAACCGAATGTAGAATATGATAAGGACATCTGGGTACTTGGTATCAGCTTGCTGGTGGTATACTGAGACACAAACAACAGAAAAATCAAAGTTAAAACAAGAAATAATAGATTCCTAAATATTTGACTTTGAGCATAAATGTTCTACATTTTAAAAAAGAAACTTCTGGGGATTTATATATTAGTAAAATATTAAGAAGGTAAAGAATATGCAAAAAATTAATGTTGAAAACTGTAAATCACACAGATTTCTACTACAATTATATGTTCCTCAAAATATTTGGTGGTACATTGACTCATGTCTGAAGTTCTATTTTCCAATTGCGGAAGCAAATTCGCATTTCCTAGGAAATATAGATGGATAGATGAAGATCGATAGATTCATCGGTCAATCTATAGATAAATAATCCATTCACAATTTGAATTACAAGATATCTGCAGTTGTATATCAATTCCCCATTATAAGTATTTTAGAGTTAACTCAGTTTTCTCAGATGTCTTTATCCTGCCCATCTAATATTTTCCTTGACTCTGCTGTTTTCAATACTCATTTGTGTATCTTTAAACAACAATGGGTTGGTTTTTCTCTCCCAAGGTCTAAGAAAAATGTTCTAATCATTTACCAAAAAAAAAAAGAAGCTTTTATATATGGATAATGATATTTGAAACTTAAAACATAAATTCTTCTCATTAATATACCGACATTTTACTTATCTTTATTTCTCTCCCTTTTCTTTATTCCTGATGAATGTAACTGCTCCAGGCACAGGTAAGAACTCTTAAACCTCATAGTTCATGTGCTGTTTGTTTTCTGTTTTACTTCTCGTTACAGGGAGTGTATTTTTTCCTACTATTGTCTTGTATATTTTACAGGGAGGAGAAAATATCATATTTTCCAAAAAAATTGTGTTCTGCAGCTGTTCTCTTTTTATTTCCGAACATGCTACCTGTGTTTCCTCATTTTAGAATCAGGGCCTAAGGCGCAGGAGTGGGAACAAGCTTTACTTCACCAGGCTTGAAAAGGAAATGACACTTCTTATTAATGATCTCATGCTTCTCAGAGGGAAAGTAAAGGTGCAGGGTGGGCTGAAAATGTGTGGCAGGAGATTGCTCTGAACTGATATTTATTCACTACAATATAGGAGGTTAAAATGCTGACCATCTAGCGATTAAGAAAGATGGCATTTCCCCTTCAGTTTTTCCTTTCCCTGTAAGTTGTAAAATAATCTTTTACCCAGTGTGTTTAGTTGTTTTAATATAGCTCCTAATATGAATGTGATCACTTATGACAATAAGTATAAATTCTTACTCTGACAATGCTTTTTTCTTTTTTTCTTTTTTTTCTTTTTTTTTGCTATTTGGAATAGGTCTACTTTGTCACTTTATTTGGATGAAGTCCACTAAAATTTGCACAAAAGTCTAGCTCCAAAGGGCTATTTAAATCTACATTTTCTGGATTGAGTTACATAAGACATTTCATATGCAAAAGAGAGAAAGAGAGAAAGAGAGAAAGAGAATGTATGGAAAATAAGAAATAGAGTTGCATTATTATAGATTTTGAAATCATGTGAAAATTTTTCTACAGTGGTCAAATCAGCTCTGTTGCAGTGGATTATGGTCCATTTATTTCCTTTATTTAATCATTCTTATCATTGAGAAAAGAGCATAATTATTCATTGTTCTAAAAATTCTGAAACCAAACAAACCACCTCAAACTTGGGGCTGAAAGCCTTTATGGATCCTGGAGCACAATTTACTTTCTTTCATGTGCCTCTCACTGCTTTAGGCTGTAGCTATGTAATATGAGACCAATTTCAGCCCTAAATGATTGAGGATTTGTTTGAAGATGGCTTTATTTCATGTTATTAATCTTTTAATTTAGTTTCATAAATGGAACATACAAAAAAATATGTTTTCACTGTTATACATGTTCCTTTGGAAAACAAGCCAAATTATATTTATTTGAAAACAGCTACTTTAAAGCACTTCATTCATTCATTCATTCATTCATTTATTCATTCAACAAATCTCTATTATATGCCTAACATATGAGCACCGTAGGGTAAGTATTGAAGATACACAAAACTGTGCAAGACTAATGGCCTGGGAAACTATAATACTGTGTGGTAAGGGTCAGTACCAGAATGTGGGTCATGTATTCAGTGTGGTCCAGCAGCAGGTCAGATCTACAACTGCAGCGTAATAATGGAGCAATGGAATACGATACAGCTAGCCCTGCCCTTTAGCACTTACATGCTCAAGCAGTGTCTCCATATTTCAATTTTAGAATAATGAACAACAAAGGAGAGAAATAGAAGTAACTAAAATAAGAATATAATGATTATTAAGATGTAAAGTCTTCCCACTCACTCTCACCTGAGATGAGATCATTGAGAATAGTGTATGTTTCAGGTGTATGAAGTCGTCCCTTGCCACAGTGACTGCAACCAGTACCTATGGGTCACAGAGCCATGGAGCATCTGCAAGGTGACCTTTGTGAACATGCGAGATAACTGCGGAGAGGGTGTACAAACCCGAAAAGTGAGGTAAGGCCAAGCCAAATTACACAGAGAAGCAAAGCATGCAACACCTCCCAGCTGCACACCCGTCAGTATGAGCGTTCACTCCTCCCCTGACCCCTAAATAAAATTGTCTTTAGTTTTATCTTTAGGAGATCTATGTCATGGAACATTCTAAGGGGATCTGCTTCCAGCAGCAGTTTATCATACCAGGCCTTCTGATTTAGGAAGCTTCGCTTCAAGTGCTTTTCTTGCAGAGAAAGAGTCTCATGTTGAATGTGAGCTGAACTAATGCAAATTTTCTAACCCATTAACTTTTTCCTTAAAGGCCAAATATATATCTAATTGCATTTTAGAGATAATCTGTTATAAACTCTTGCTGTTTTATACAAACTGGTCAACTGCGAATACTCTCATCTGCTCCAGAAAGCCTTGCCAAAAATCTCTGCTGGCTAGTGTCTTTTATTTCTTCTATGGCCACACTGTCCAGTAAAGTGGCCACTACACACATGTGGCTATTTTCACATTAAATTTAAACTAATTAAAATTAAATAAAATTGAAAATGCATTTTCTCAGTTAACACTAGCCATATTTCAAGTGCTCAGTAGGCACAAGTGCTATCAGACAGTTAGTCTCCATCCTCACAGAAAGTTCTGTTGAGCAGCATTGTTTTCTGATACCCCATATACCCTTCAGCATTTCGAAAAGATCCTTTTACATGTCTGTCATTCTTATTACACCCTATAAGTTTGTCCAAACTGAGACCTTGTCATATTCATAGAAATTCCCTAACATGTAATACAAGTTTGATACTCATTAAATTTTCTCTACAGCATCTGCATATGATCCTTAAGGGTTTTAGAACCTAGGTATATGAGGTTTTATTATCTCACTTTGTAGATTCGCAAGTACTAATTTACACACATATAGTAACATGCATCTAGTAAAGTGACACAGTTGGCATTCAAACCCAAGTCTCTTGTCACTCTTTTTAACTATACCAGTTTTTTCTAACCCTACTGAGAAATAAACAGTAAAGACAAATATAAAAACATCTAGAACTTGACAACTAATGTTGTGAAGCTCATTCTCACCCATAACTTAACTTTTCATGAGTTTAAGATTGATATTTTCTAATCTGTTTCAGTAGGAAACTAGAATAAATTAACATTTGTATCTTAAAACTTTGGTACATTACATATAACTTTGCTTTTGATAACAATAATCTCTGTTTCTTATTTTAAAAGCCTATCATTAAGTCTCAAGTTGTTTTTCTAAGGAACTTAGAAAGGTGGATCAGGGAGGGAGAAGTTATAAGTTGATAAGGAAAGAGGGAAGAAAAAGACAGAGATTTTGTCTTATACCCTTCTTCAAAATTTAAAATTTCTCTTTAAAATTTAAAATATTTTTCTTATATTAAGAATTTGGTCAGGTTGTTTTTTGTTTTGTTTTGTTTTGTTTGGGGGGGGTAGTAAAATAAGATTATAATAAACTACTGTTCTTTCAGCTTTCCCTTCAACTATCTATGTACATATTTCATCTTGCTCTGTGAACAGATACTGTCAACACATCCAAATACATCCTAAACAAAGTAACTTTCCAAATCAACTTACTTTTTTTTTCCAGTAAACATCTTTAAAGCAAATAGAGAAAAGAGAAGGTCAGTATTGATTGTGATCTCTGATCATGTAATAATGTTTATTGATTGAATAGTATACCTCTATTACCTTATCTTCTGCTGATTAAGGTCAAAATGCCCTGCTTAGATGCAAGCATTAGGTGATATTTTAGGATAGATGTCTATAAGACAGGAGGATTCAATATGCCTGATCTCATTCTTTCTCTTTTAAGATGGTATGACACATCAAAGACTTAATGATAGAAATAATTTGCCCTGATGGGAAGATATATTTTTCACTGACTTTTTAAAAAAATTGCCAGCACATCCTAAGAATAAAAACCAGACTGATTCAGTTATTCTTACTGTTGTTTCTGAATTCTCTGCAGATAATGCACCCCTTATTGCTACACCTGTGGTGGGCCTCTGGCCCCACCCTTGGCCTCCAGCTAGGTTCTACACTGTGTTTTCTAATACAGCTCAATTTTCTCACAGCATAATTTCTTTTCTTATGGAGAGGAAGAAAGGGTAAGAATTCAAAGAAAGTAAATGAAGTGAAAGTGCCTTCCTTTGGGCCCAAAACTTGATTCAATATATTTTGTATTCTAGAGTGATAAAAAGAAATCATTAATA
The DNA here is from genome assembly GCF_902729225.1 of Pteropus medius. Classification (NCBI taxonomy): domain Eukaryota; kingdom Metazoa; phylum Chordata; class Mammalia; order Chiroptera; family Pteropodidae; genus Pteropus; species Pteropus medius. The sequence continues at coordinate 2,518,138 of NW_024342467.1, read as the reverse complement.
ACAAATAAAATAAATAAAACATAAATAATCTGAAATATCAACAATAAGGTTTTTGTTTTAGCAGTTGTGGCACATTCAAATGATGGAATTCAAATGTAGTCATTAAAAATTATATCTTAAAGATATAGTTAATAACACAATATGTCCATAATGTATCATTGCTTTTTTCTTAAATGGTATAAATAGCAGGTAAAGTTTGCTCCTATTTAATGAGATGAGAATATATGTTTAAGTATAAAAGTCTGTTAAGAGTGGTTATTCTGATAGAATTATGTCAATTTTTATTTTTTCTTCTGATTTTTCTAAAATGAATATATTACTTGTATATTAAAAATTAAAGAATAGAAAAATTTTGAAAATAAAAAACTTTGAAAATAAAGTTTTATGTGCATAACTACATAATAGAGTATTGAATATCTGTCCTTAACTCTAAATCAATAGGTAATTTCGCAAGTTAATCCTTGTACATTGTTTTAGTACCTACCATGAATGCAGTCTTTTCTTAGCAAATCCAACTTTGAGCATTGAACTGTCCAGTCTATTCCATGTCCTCTCAAAGCTGCTATCAATAGAGCATTTTTAAAATGCCATTGAAAGTGGAACATTTTCCTGGAAAACTAAAATTCTCCCCCCAAAGTTTATCATTTATTTTTTTCTTTCAACAATGAAACCAAATAAATATCTACCTTTGTGGATTTTCGTGATTGCTCTTTTATGTATTTATCTAATTTACCAAAAAAAAATGAAGAGGTGGGTATTTGTATAGATATTTTTTCAGGCTGCAAACCCAATTAAGGCATGACCAACAGCACAGTTTTTAAATGCATTTTACAGGAAAAAGACATTTCTCTTAAATTCAGCAGCACTGTATGGAAAGGTTATTCTGCAGAGTAGATACCTGATGATGCAGTGTCCCTACTGATTGCAAATTTCTGGGAAAAAAGTTGAAATTGCAGGTATAATTAGTAATGTTGTTCAAGTGACAGTTTAAAACAGTGCAATGGTTTGAGAGACTTAAGAGTCAAGCTTTCCTCTTCATCTTCTAGAATGCAGTTCTCTTCCTAAAACCATTAATCTGGTTGACCTTCTTGTAGTTGTAAATGAGGGATGGTTTTGTTCTTCTAGTAGAAAAGTGTCCAGAGAGATTATTAACTATGGTAAAGGTGAAGGCTGATAGTAGCTGCATTAATTAAATGCCCAAGAGAGGAGTAAAGAGCCTTTCATGACTGCTTACAATAAAATGAAATGTATTAAAATGTTTGAATTTGTTCTGTTAAAGAGAAAACTAAGAATAACAAAGGTCAAGATGTAGGCAGACCCAAACAACCACACGCAGAGAATTTGTGCTAGTCCTATTATAATTGTCTCTTCACTTCTGGCTTACTTTTAAGGTTACCAGCAGATGGGAGGCTAAATAACTTTTTAAATGACAAAATAATTTGACAAATGCCATCAGTTACTTTCAAAAACACTTCATGAAACTTCTCACTAGAGATTTTGGTTTGCCTCATCTTCAATCATATACGAATCTATGCTCTCTACAGAATCACCATTTTCTTCAGAAGAAAAAAAATGCGTCATATTCCAAAATTGCAACCCCTTTACGAATCTCTTTGGACCCCTCCTCATTAATTCCTTCATCATGCATGAATGTAAATGACCCTCTCCTTTCAGAGGAAGACAATTTACATACGCACAGTGGTTATTATTTTTAAAGGTTGCAATGATACAGACACACAAGCATAAATTTAAAAATTATACTGAAACTCTACAAGTATTTATGGGAGGCAGAGATCCTTTTGTTTTCATATTTGAATAATTTTATTCATTAGATCTGAAGCTTTCCACCTCCCAATCCCATGATAGTATCTTAAGAGTAATCAGCTATCCTATGGGTTGGACATTGTTCTAACTGTCCTGGTTCCTTCACCGATGGGTATGTTTTTTTTCTAGATGCATGCAGAACACAGCAGACGGCCCCGCTGACCATGTGGAGGATTACCTCTGCGACCCAGAGGAGATGCCCCTGGGCTCTAGAGAATGCAAATTACCATGTCCTGAGGACTGTGTGATATCTGAATGGGGTCCATGGACTCAATGCACTTTGGTGAGATGATTAGCCATTTATTATTACAGTTTGTTTAATTCCTTACCACTAAAGCTTTAAGAATATTATTAAGAAAATCTTAGTCACTAAATTAGCTACCAAATTAGTTATCAGAGGAAAGTGTGTTTTTGTTTGTTTGTCTGTTTATTGACTACTTCGTTCTAGGAGTATGCCATTTAAAGTCAGCAATGTTTTGACGCACACTAAAACAGCTTGATCTCTTGCAAGCTTTATACCCCTCTTCCACCATCCTCCTAACTCAGCACAAAATGCCTTCAGACTGGCTTATAAATACACAGCAGGTTAAGAACTGCAGTGGTGATAATGATTCCCTCCAGGTAAAGGGATGAAGAATGAAACTCTGGTAAAGGAACTTTAATGATGTCAGGTTATTGTCATCCGTGCTTTTTGCCCAATCCATTTTATTTAAATTGTAGGAATAATCTTTCACACGGTGGGGGTTCTGCAGCAAGAGTATTGACACTAAAATGCAAAAGATCCTGGAAAGAATCACAGTAAAAGGAAGAAAGCTGTGCATCAGTGAATCTCTTTCCACATACTGACTCTGTGTCTCTAGTCCTGGGAAGCCAGCTGAGAGTTTCAAATTACACAAAGCTTCTAGAATTCAACAGTCTGTAGGGGCTCTTCCATGGTACCCTGGGAAGAGAGTCATTTGAAACAGAACTGGCTGATGATGTAGAAAATTGGGTTCACCCCTGGGTACCTTGTAAAACTGTACGTTTTAATATGGCATCGAAAGCATGGGGAATATACCTGTAATGTGGAATTAATTTGCTGAAATACAGTATAAGACAATATCAAAGAATTTATGATGCATGTTTTCAAGGAAAAATTAATTTTCTTTCTTAGTATTAACATTACTAAAGGTGCTGATTAGCAGCCAACTGATACAGCAGGAGCAAAATAGGACTGGCAATTGACTTGGATACAGACTAAATTGTAATAAAGAATCAACAGTTTCACAAGGGTGTGAAAGTGATTTTCTATTCTCATTCTATAATATCAGATTTGAAATTACTGCTCCTGTTCTTAGACATTAAGTGCTTTTAGAACAAGACTGTACCAGGAGGAGGATGGAAAGCCTTTTATGGCATATATTTATGTGATAAATTGCATTTGTGTGCATTTGTATGTGCATTTTAGAAAAATAAAGGTCACTAACAGCTAGTTATTTAAAGTTACCCTTAAAATAGTTTTTTGAGTCCAAGAGACTAGATTAGATAGATTAGATGACAGACAGACAGATGATAGATGATGACGACAATATGATGATGATGATGATGATAAATAGATAGATAGATAGATAGATAGATAGATAGATAGATAGATAAATAGATGATAGGTAGATGATAGATAGATTCCTGTTAGTGATCTACAGTAATTAATATGATCAAATATATATTTGCATACATGCGATGTGATGTTATCTATTAGTATTTGACACATAGACTCTTAAGAATCTTATAGCTAGATGGGACATCAGAAACTCACTCAAGATCTTGATCTTATAGATGAAGAAACTGAAGTATAATGAGATGGTTCAAGTAAGCCAGTGGCCCCAATGTCTTCACTCCTGCTCCAGCACTCTTCCTAACATGTTAGCTCTTGTTTGGCTGAGTACTCACCTTTCTGAGCAGTTGTATTATTCTTTGTCAGCCTTGCAATCAAAGCGGTTTCCGGCAAAGGTCAGCTGATCCCATCAGGCAACCTGCTGATGAAGGAAGAGTCTGCCCTAATGCTGTTGAGAAGGAACCCTGTAACCTGAACAAAAACTGCTTCCACTACGATTATAATGTAACAGGTACGTGCACAGTCGTGTCATCACGGAGTTGAAGGCCAAACTTGTGTATGTCAGCTCAGCAGTGTTCCATAAGTATTGTTCATCTCCATCTGTGTACCTTTTGGGCATGCTGCTTCCTCTCCCAGAAATAACTTATTCTTTATTATGTGACAGAAATATTTACCTGTTTTATTTTTTTAATAAACATCACGATAAAGATAATGAAAATATCACACAAACATTAGCCCTTCAGGCGGATTGTGAATAGTATAAGTAGTCCTATTTAAGACATCCTCCCACTTTGGAGAGGTGCAAATAAATATACCTTTCCCAGGGGTATTAGGTTTATTGAAAACTGTCTTTCTTCTTCAGAGGTATAATTGCTATAATATACTAGAACAATAATTCCTTGTGTGGGGTTGTTTATAAGCATGATTGATCTGGAGTAAAAACATCAGCAGTCTTAAGCTTGTCAAAAAGCATATAAAGAAAATACAACCATTCTAATATTATTAAAGGTACAGATAAAAATGGATAGAAGGGTATTTTTTTTATTTAAAAAAAGGCTTGTTATAAAGTCATTTTTTTTCCCTCATACCATCAAGGCACATACTCTAGAAAAGAAGAGAGTTTGTTGGTTTATATGATTTGAGGCAACACTGAAGCTTGTTTTGGAATTTTTTCCAAATAATTTTCACATCGAAATAGACTCCAGAAATTGTGCAATGATATGCAGCAGTCATATTGGCTTTTGTTTCTTTTGGTTTTTCTCTTTATTTTTCTTTGATGACACAAGGAAATCACTGCTCTCTGGGCCATGCTATGTTACTCTAAAAAGAAAGATGAAATAATTTTTTTTTTGCAAAAGACATAAAATAAGAGAATTAAATAAATATGGCCAGAGTGATTTTAAAATAAATAAGTGTACATTTTAAAACATTCTAAATAGGGACACTAAGTGAAATACAATGTTATTTGACTATAACATGGTTAAAGTACCATCCATTAAAATTATTATTTTGCTAAAACAAAAATAATGTTAAATTAAAATTTATGTTTATATTAGGGAAAAAGTTTTTAAGTCACACTTGATTGCAGGCCAAAGCCATTTTTACGATATCTCCAAATGGCCATCAAGATTGTCAAGTAGACATCTGCCTTCTAGAATAATCCCTGTAGCTAAGTGCAACCCCAGCAATTCCATTTAACTCCTGATATGTTCAAAGCTGGGACCCATATGCTCTGCATGTGGGATGATTGATTGTGGGGCTTAGGAAGCAGTTGTGAATTAAATGTGGGATTCAGGTCATCAGAGTTTCATTCGAAATCTGTTTTATACATGGCCTTCTGTTCTGATGGGCTCTCTTCCTTTCAGACTGGAGTACATGTCAGCTGAGTGAGAAGGCAGTTTGTGGAAATGGCATTAAAACAAGAATGTTGGATTGTGTTCGAAGTGATGGCAAGTCGGTTGACCTGAAATATTGTGAAGAGGTGAGGAGATGCTGTGTTATATTTTTGTGAGTAAATTCTTTCCTCATAATTTCAATTCATGCTGAGCCAAGTGACCTGTGCTCATTGCCAGCAGATGTTTTGCTGCACTATTTAGTGGTTGTTAAGCACCCTCTTGAAAAGAGACACTGTCCAACATTACTGATTTCTACACATAATTTCCTGTATTTTGTTCTGCTTGGAGCCCAAAGGTATGCTAATTAGGCTTTTCTGAAAGAAATGCTTGGGGAACAATAAGTAATCAAGGTGAATATAGGCAATAAATCTTAATCAGACTACTCATCATCTTTGTAATTTCATGTGAATTTTGTATTGCCTGGGACACCTGCCAAGATCCATCATTCATTCTCTCTGTTGTTAAACATTGATCGCATGTGGTTTTGTAGCAGATTTTGATATTAAGATCTAATACCCAGCTGTGAGAGTCTAAGTACTCAGGTGTGGGTAAGAGAGAACATCAGATTCAAACAAAGGAATAGAGTCTGCCATTGGTATCTTTTAGATACAGAGAATTGTAACTTCTAATTCTCCTACTTATAAAAGTAGCGTCATCATTTCTAAATATAACCTTACGAAATGCAAGGAAACAGTTGTTGGCCTTTCTTAGTTTTCATGAAGCTAACTTCATGTTGTAATTATTTTGTCTGATTTCCATATCAAAAGGGTACTCATATTCCTGGCAGGTTTTGACTCCTACTGCATCTGAGGTCCTCTGGGTTAAACACGAACTAAGACAAGCAGAAGCCTCGATAGATTTAGAACACACAGGAGGAGCTTTAACTTCATTAGGGTTCAGTAGACATGGTGACTACAACTTCTGTCCGCACCTCCTGGGGTTATTATAAGCCCGTATTAGATTGTTCTAACTCCTAAGAGAAAAGTTGAGATTAAAATATTTTAATCCATTTGATATCTATTATGTGAACCTAATTTAAGTTATTTATGTCTCTGTCCATGTGAACAGAGTTCCCAAATATACTGAAAACAAGTTGTTTAGTTAATAAACTTCTCTCACTATCATCTTATAACATAACTTAGTCTATTCATTCTTCAGATTTAATTAGAAATTTTATACCTGAATCAATCTGTTTTTGAAACTAATAACATCGAAGTGATATAATCATTATAAAAATATCATTATTATTAATGAACATTATTATAGTCATAATACTGGCTGGAGAGCTTTCTGTGATCTATTTCTAGTTGATTAATATGTCACTTTTCCTGCAAATGCACATATAAATGCCCTCCTGGGTTGGAATGAAATATACAATGAATAGCTCTAAGAGCTTTTTGAAAGCTAAACCCAAATCATACAAGACCAATTTTAAAATAGTTCACATGACCACATGACAAAGGTATAAACAAGGTCTTTTATTTCTTTAAGGAAATGTGAGTAAAAATCTGACAAATAACTAATTTTAAGTATCTAGGAAACTAGATAAATTTATTCTGATGTACAAATATTATGTTGAATACTGCAATGACAATTAGGAATTTAAATCATAACATTCTAGCAAATGCTGTCTTCAGGGAGAACAGTGCTAGTCTGCAGGAATTGGATTAAACAATTCATATCCCTTTTTATCCATCCCTATGGATACACTAGGATTAAATAATAGACCTGAGAAAAGCTGGCTAGCATTTTAACAATGAATTGATTGCCTGCCAACTAATACATGTGTAAACCCTGCATTCAGTGCAACAGCAGTAGCTAACTCTTGCTGTTTCCCTAACAGTCAAAGAGAGAGATGGCATTACTTTCCAACAAAGAGGAAAATTGGTGTTAAACCCATCCAGCATTTATCTAGTACTTTTGTTTTTGATGTTTTTTAGACATTTACTCACCTGATACATAGTTATCTATTTCTTCTTTCCTATTCTTTGATGCCTAAACAGATTTCTTTTTATTAGACACATATGTTTAGATAGATGATAGATAGATAGATAGATAGATAGATAGATAGATAGATAGATAGATAGACAGACAGATAGATAGATAGATAGATAGATAGATAGACAGACAGACAGACAGACAGAAATAAAGAGATACACTAAATGTAACAGGAAAAAAGTAGTAGAATGTTAAAATGTCTTACTACTGGATATCCAGAATACCTCTTAAACAGACATCCTTTTTAATTTTCTAGTGAAATAAATAAGTCAGTAGTAGTTCAATTTTGTAACTCAAACCATCTTTCTATGAAACTATTATGTATCCTAATATAACACATCACTTTTTTTTCCTATCACTTTAAGACTCTAATTTCTAACTTCCCATGACTTTAAATTACTTTATGGGAATTTACTTAAATGATATGGTAAAAGTTTTCATACCAAATACCCATCTTTGTCAAGTATTACTGATGGAGAATATAATGGGAGTGGCTGCAAAGGGATGTAGTACACAAATCATTGATCTGATCTCTCGGTAGATAACTTAGAGCCAAGAGCTATACTTGAACCACAACATAACATTTTAGAAAAAAATTTTTTGCCATCTTCTGATGTATAAATTAGACATAATAAACCTCTTCTTCATGCAGAAGTAAAAAAGATCTTGAAAATCCCAAGAATTTACAAAATTATATTCTCCTAGCATGCTCTTAAATTTTGGTATTTTAATGCTATTTTGTACCTTAGACTTTTTCTGTTTGCATATATATTAGAGTTTTAAATCTCAATAGTTTAAAAGTAGAACACTTAAATAAGTATTGGAACTCAATGCCAATAAAATGTCACAACATTATTATCTGACAAGAGGCTAAAACTAAAATAATTAAATTATAGCTCAGTTAGCTCCTGGGATCAGTTTTAGAAGAAAAAATATCTTTGTAATTAAAAAATGTACATAAAATATAACCAAAAAATTCTAGTAATTCAGATTTTCTTTTGAGAGAGATAGCTTACTTAAAAACTAATGTTTTATACTATTTTAATACATTAAGTCATTAGTTTTGAGTGGCAATTTGTCTTTAAAATCTTTCCCTTTTGCTTTTCAATTTAACCTCATATATAAAAATAAATATATCCCAAAGATATAATTTTAGATCTGTATATTGATGATATTCTTGGTTTTTAACTAGTGGAAAGTAATCATGCTTACACTTATTTGTTCCTCATTAAGGGAAATTCAGATAATTTAGAGATTAAATCTTTTTTCATTGCTAATTTAAAAAATCTGACACTAAATAAGTATATCAAGAAAATACGTTCCTCTATTCATCCTGTGCCATTTGCTCCTACTCTCCTGGGTTGATCCACTTTATATTTTTAACAGTTTAAGTTTTTGTCCTCCAGATATCCTTTTATTCCATTATGCATCTTGTTTATTCTTCCTCTCCTTTCCTCTCGCTTCCACTCCATTCTTTTCCTTTTTCCCTCCCTCCTTCCATCAGCAATACTTCATAAGCATGCCTTCATGTCGGTACAAACAGATTTACCTCTATCCTTTCAGCTTAGCCTGGAGAAGAACTGGCAGATGAACACATCCTGCATGGTGGAATGCCCTGTGAACTGTCAGCTTTCTGAGTGGTCTCCTTGGTCAGAATGTTCTCAAACATGTGGCCTCACAGGTTAGTTGTACCTTAATTAGCATTAGGCTATTGGTCAAAGGATATGAAATAAAATGTCCCTCTTGCTTTGAGTCATATAAAATAATCTCCAGTAAGGTTGAATCAGGCTGTCTTTCTTTCCAAAACATCTGAGACATGTACATGTTTGTTTCTAGAATCTCCTCAGGAGAAATGTCTGTGATGCCTTCTCCCAATAAGATGTATGCTTGCACAGCTATAATGTATCACTAAAGCTGCATCACTTTGTATGTCTTAAAGGAAAAATGATCCGAAGACGAACAGTTACCCAGCCCTTTCAGGGTGATGGAAGACCGTGTCCTACCCTGATGGAACAGTCCAAGCCTTGCCCAGTGAAGCCCTGTTATCGGTGGCAATATGGCCAGTGGTCCCCATGCCAAGTACAGGTATTGAATCTCAAGAAGTTGTATGGAAATGTGAATTTTTTACCTGCAGAGACTTCGTTTCAAAATTATTTTTCAGGGCTTACACACAGCATGTGTAAAGATATTAGGTGCCTTGCCATTTCATAACTGTTTAATTAGTTTGATAACAAGCACTCCCTGTCCTGTATTTTTAAAATCATTTGGAGACTGATTCATTTTAATGAAAATTTATTTGCCTGTCTTTGGCTAGAGAACAAATAAATTGTTCATTGTATGTTTTATAGCTAGTGCCCTGTAGGACTTCTTCCCTAGGGTTTCAAATGCTTCTTTAACCACTCATAAATCAAAATCAGCGGTGCAGAGATGACTGTAATTGATGAGCCCACTAATGAATTATTTTTCTTTTCCTAATTAGTTATTTCTTTCTTCATTCCAGGATGCCCAGTGTGGAGAAGGGACCAGAACAAGAAACATTTCTTGTATAGTGAGTGATGGGTCAGCTGATGATTTCAGTAAAGTGGTGGATGAAGAATTCTGTACTGATGTTGAACCCATTATAGATGGTAATAAAAAAATGGTCCTAGAGGAAACCTGCACTCAGCCTTGCCCAGGTAAAAACAGCAAAACAGAATTCATATTTTGGTCATTTCTTACCAAGACCAGGGTTGAGAAGAGGTTGTATATGTAATCTAAGTTAAGGAATGACAGCACTCCTCTTATTCAGTAATATCTGTGCCAACAGCTAGATGCTGTAGTGTGGGCAAATGGGGGATACTGCCTCCTGACTGTCAGGTAGGAGTGAAGTCAGTGGCCGCTGTTGACACACATCCTGCTGAAGTTTTAACATCTGTAAGGAATGCCAGTTAAGGCCTTAGGCTTATGGTTGACAGGGAAAGTGTGAAAGAAAAGTTGAGAAAATAAGGCTAGAACATGTATCTATTTAGAATTTCTAGAAGGAAAGAGAAGAAAATAAGAGAGAGGCAGCATTTAAGAACATAATAGCTAAAGAAAAATTTAAGCCCTTATAATGAAAGCTTAACCTGGATCCTGGGTAGAATCAGCAACAAAGTTATATCTGGATACACTGAAGTTAAAACAGAAAACGTAGAAAAATAGAGAATTATTAAAGCATTTAGAAAGAAAAAAACAGATTACCTGCTTTTGGAAGACAAAATAGAATTACAGCAGAATTCTTCTCAATTACAATGAAAGACAAAAGAAAATAGAATATATAGTTGTGCATCAATATGTTCTGATAAATGTGTTGTTAGATTTCATTGGGTGAATATCATAGAGTCTACTTATGCAACCTAGGTGGTATAGCCTACTCTACACCTAGGCTATGGTATAGCCTATTGCTTCTAGGCTACAAACCTGTATAGCATGTTACGGTAGGAAATTGTAACACAATGGTAAGTATTTGTAAACATAGGTAAAGGTAGAAAAGATAATAGTAAAAATACAGTATAAAAGATTTAAAATGGTACACCTATATAGTGCACTTCCTATGAATGGAGCTTGCAGGACGAGAATTTGCTCTGGGCGAGCCAGCGAGTGAATGTGCAGGTCTTAGGACATGACTGTAGACTTTATAAACACTGTACAACAAGCCCTTCCACTTCTTCCTTCTGACAGGGTTGGGTATAGAATATTGAAGCAGTCAGTGCTGCTCCATGAACAAGGATGTGGTCTTCATTGATTTGAAATATCGAAGAGAAACTGGCTTGGCGAAGTGTAGGTCACCATAATAGTGACTGTGAGGAGGGAGTGAAAAGTGGCCTGAGGATCAGTGGGAATAGAAATCAAAATGAGATAAAGGATCATAGAGTTTTATCATGGCCATGTGGTTTTTTGCTATAGCATGTTGGAGCAGTGGTCAGATTAAGTAACTTTATGGTATAAAAAAAAAGAGAACGCTTAACATAGAGAGGTCATAGAATTGAAGACTCAATATTTTGACTCTGAAAATATGTTCTTTGTTCCATTGACCCTGACACAAGGGGTGATCTCTGGCATTGAAATGATGGAAGAAATAAAACTTACTATGCTTTACATCATTACAACTTAAAAATATTTCCAAAGCAGAGGGACAAGCTGGCTCCACACTACCACAGAAAGTTTTTTCTAAAGTAGCAATGGCACTTAACACTTATTAAAAGGTAGCTCCTATGGACCTGTGTCCTGGTACAGGATCTTAGGTCCTCAACAAAGAACTTACAGCTAGATCTGGGAGGGCCATAGTGCCCTTTGAATATGTGACGCTAAGAGGACAGACTCCTCTGTGATGAAACAGGTCAGTGGCTGGCTAATTGGGATGTAATCTGTGTACTCAAAATTAAGGTGCTGTGAGTGAAAGGGAATATATTGGCAAGGCCCACAGACATTGCTCCCATCAGAGAAAAAAAAAAATTTCTCCTGAACCATATATCCTTCCATTTCTTACAGGAAATTCAGCTCCATTATAATCTTATGGGACCACCGTCGTATGCGGTCCGTCGTTGACCAAACCATCGTTATGCAACGCATGATTGTATTTGAAATGTGATGGAAAATAATCATCAACCTAAAATTCTATCCCCACCTAAATTATCTTTCAAGAGTCAATAAAATAATATTACAAAACATTGAAAGAAATTTTGATGCAATGTTGGACAGAAGGGATGCATGCAGTCAAATGTGGAAAGCAAATGTATATCAAATACTATAAAACTAATTGCCAAACAGTGATAAGCTATTATTTAGGATTTCGGGCTTGATGCAGAGAACTTTAGGGTAGATAGGTCAAAACAAGCTCAATGTCAAGTATGTGCATAAGGCCTTGAGAAAGATATGGGGCAACAGTTTATTAGTGGATTAGAAAAGAACAAAATTGGAAGTGAATTACCTATATTTTATGCTCAAATGGAAAATTCTTATTCTCCCAATTTGCTTATAATTATAAGAAAAAAGTGTATGTTTAAGAAATGTGTTAGTTTGCATAAGATCTCAAAAACATAAAAATGAGGATTTGCGAAACAAATAGCAATTTGGCATGAAATAGACTTTATGTATAAAAAGAATATGACAAGAAAATTTTAAAAATGGATAGATTGCATATATATGTATTTTAATTTAAATGGGGTTGAGTCCCTAAAAACTAGAAAAGCTGACAACATGCGTTACCCATTCAGTCATTCATCAGCTTATTTATTCTTTAGTAAGTAAATTATTTGAAGTGATAATAGTGATAGTTTCTATATTTTTTTATTAAGATAAACTGAATGAATTGAACAGCAGTACGTAAAATAACCCCTAAAACTTTGAACTGTATGTTAAATTTTGAGGGCATTCCTCACTGTGTATATTCAGCTATAATAACAGTTTTTGCACACATTCATTATTTTTCATCTATTTAAGGTTAAAAAATAATGTTTTATCTTCATCTGACTTTCTGGGCCTAGGCAAAGTGTTACTTCTTAGACATTCCCACATCTGCCAATAATAACCTTTTCTGATCCAGCAATTACCCTATTCCATTACTTACCCCTAAACTAGCCTGATTTCAGTCCAGATGTCATACACAATCCAATTTAATAAAATAATTTTCCTTCACAGCAGACTGAGGTTGAGGCTGTGGCAGCAGGTAAGGGCTCTGGACAGGCCAGTGACTGAACCTTGGGGCTTTGATGTATTGAACAGCCATATTGTCAACAAAAGCTGACCAAAGCTAAAAGTCAGAAGACCTCCCTATTCCAAAACAAATTTCCTGTGTCAATAATAGGATCACTATGACGACTCCCACAACACTGAACAAAGCTGGAATCCTTGCCAGGCATTGATATATGCTTTATAGTAGAGTCTCTCTACTTGTTTTCATTATGCTTCCTGCAGCACAGTCAGACACCTGTTTGATTATTTATCAAGGGTTATTGCAGCCTAGACACTGGGCTCAAGGTTGGAGATACAGTAGGAGACTAACACACCGTGTCTTCATAGAGTTTACCTTCTAATGGAAGTGACATTTGCTATCTATTAGTGACATAAATAAACATAAGATTAAAATTTGTGGTAAGTGAAGGGAAGGAAAACTGCAAGATGCCAAATAACATAGAACAGGGAAACACACCTTGCTAATTAAAGTAATTACAACTCCAGGAGGAGGATGCTCTTTTATAAATTACAATTTTATTTATTTCAGTTCGTCTCTTGATAGTTTTCTCCAATGATGGGTTTTAAAACTAGCAATATATGAACTTATAAACTTTAAAGTAAATACTGAAGTACAGAATGCATTTCATACACTTAATCGTCATGTCTTTGACAGGCATAGTGTAGTTTTACTATTACAATGGTTTATATGGTAAAAATATAAAAGTATATTATATACAAGGCAATCCTCACTTTCATTTACTGTTATTAATTCTTTGAAGCCTGACATGGATTATTTGGGGGTTGTTATTATATAATTCACAGATTACCAGTGAAAGACTTATTGAGTTGTTATAAAATCTCTATGTCAAGTGATATAAGCACAGAGATAAAAGATTTGTTTTATTTCCATGTAGTTTGTAATCACTGAGGCAAAATTATATTACGTTCATATTGACAGGAATTTTTAAATTTAAAGTTTAATAGTTTCTCCTGCACAATTAAAAATTGAGTAACCCAAGGAAATCTATTTCATAGGGGACAGAGATGTTTCTAAATATTTTTAAACTACTTAAAAATTCTTACTAGTTTCTTTTTCTTTAACATTTCCAAAATTTATGAGAATTTTCTGTACTTCAGGATGACATTAGATAGTGTATTAATGACATACTATAATAAAAGTCTACAAAAATCACTCCATTTTACTATTGTATATGTATCTGTTAGTCAATAATTTATGTCTTTGTAGGAATTCTTAATCATGACATAAGAAGTTTTTTCATGAATCACATATTCAGGCAACCTCGTGCTAATATTAGACAACTTCAGCATAATATAAGGCAATATGAATTATTCATGTGATATGGCTGGAATAATTAAAGTAATAAGAACCCCTGTGGATTTATCTATCATAATTTACTGTATCCTCTGAACAGTATAACCAGGCAGTCAGTCCTGAAGAATGGACATATGTATGGGAAAGGTGTATTTCATTAAATCCTACTTGTTCTCAAAATGGTTGAAGATGTTGATGTCGAATACATAACACATATGATCCAGCAATTCCACTCCTAGGTATATATCCAATTGATATATATATATATATATAATGTTCACTAAAGGATTTATACTAAAATGTTTATAACAGTAGTATTTATAATAGGAAAAACTTAGAACTCTCCACAGGCCCCTCGATACTAAAGTGGATATCTAAATTGTGGTAATTCATACAATGAGAGTAAATACAACAATAAGAGTAAACAAATTAGAACTACATACATACATAATGGATCTCACAAACAAACATAAATGAGTAAAAGAAGCCAGACTTAACAAAAACTACATGTGGTATGATTCCATTTATAGTGCGAGGGGGGTTTCTGAGATTCTGAGAATGCTATGAGTTTGTTTGATTTAGATGTTGGTTACATGGGTATATATTCAGGTTGTGAAAACTCAATTATTTGTGCATTTATGTGATCATTTTCCATGCATATTCTTCAATCAATAATTGACAAAAAGAGACAGTTGACTGAAGATGTAGATCAGAGGAAATGGCTTATATTATTGTCACTATTCCAGCTACTCAACTGGCTGTCTCACCTTCACAACTCTGGGAAGAAATAGGAATAAAGTATAAATACCACCTTTCTCAGACTTGGACCTCAAGCTCTTTTGAAATTACAAATACCTAGAAGATAAGTTTAATGTATATTTAGATTTCTTTTGACTAGTACCAAGTACTTAATAAATCTCTATACAATGATAATGACAAGAGTGGTAGTAGGTTTCAATCAAGTATCCATTGTCTCTTAAGAGAAGACAATTATAATGGACAAACTTCTTCAAGCGACAGTTTACGATTGATATCATTAAGCAACACATAGTCTATACCAGTAACATCTACTCAGAAAATAACAATATTAATACAGACTTATAAAGCTACATACAACCTTGCAAATATTAAATACTTGGCTAATTCTTACAAATACCATGTGTGACCGGCATACTTATGGACATTGCCCATAGGGTTAAAAATAAAATGACTATCTGGCTTGCTATTCTTTGCAGGTGTGGGTATAAACTATACACCTGTGTTTTGCAGGTGACTGTTATTTAAAGGACTGGTCTTCATGGAGCCTGTGTCAGCTGACCTGTGTGAATGGTGAAGACCTAGGCTTTGGTGGAATACAGGTCCGTTCTAGAGCGGTAATTATACAAGAACTAGAGAATCAACATCTGTGTCCAGAGCAGATGTTAGAAACAAAATCATGTGATGGTAAGTGCTACAATTCATAAAATCTACTCATTTTAATTTTGTTGATAAGCAAAAGCACAAGATATAAAATTTTCTATTAAAGAAGCAAATTTGCCAAGATCTCACTTCAGGCTGAGAGTTGAATTCAGGGTATCATCCTGAATTTTAAAAATTTAAAGGAAGAAAAATTTTGTCACTCTTCATAAATTAGATATGAAATATTGTGAAAATGTTTCCCAGTTTTATGACCTAAAGAAAGCTGAGGCATTTAGGAGCATGTTATTTGTAACAATCCTGATCATATATGAATCTAACAATATCCTCAGTTTATCTGAATCAAAAGAATTAATCAAATAAAAATTACAAATCTACAGTAAAATGAGAGATTGTATTAAATTTTCATAAACTGATAAAGTATTGTAAGAATTACTCTAAATCTGACATAGACCCTATTTGAACATACATATTTATATCTCTATCTATAACTATATGTGTGTGTGTGTGTGTGCGCGCATGTGCGTGTGTGTCCACACTTATAGAGCCATGCAACAAATACAAGCAATGCATGACATTTTTAAGAACCAAAGAGTATTAGTTTGGGAACACTATTTTAAAAAAGTATAAATGAAAACAGAAGAATTGTCATCTAGTGAACAATGTAGGGCACAGCAAACAACCTTCTTACTGCTTGTGTTCGGGGAAAAAAAAGGAGTATGACACATAATAGCATAGGAACCTAAATATCATGCTAATTAATGAAAAGTTGGAGGAAAAAGCTTAAAAGTTAGACAAGAATGCTTAAAATGAGAGCCAGTGGTCTAGATAACTTAATCCAAGAAATAGGTAGATTTATCTACCTTGTCAGCTAAATCTTCCCAAACTTACCAGCCAGATAAAATACTCCATATGTCCTGGAACAGCATAGGTAAAGAAGTAGAGAAAGGTCAGGGGTTACAATAAATGAATAATTTTCAAGGAAAGAAAGAGAATTGTTAACCCTAAAATGAAAATGAAATAAAATTAGACACCAATAACATTATAGTTGAAAGGAAATCCCCTAAGCACACATAGAAGTAAAAACTGAAAACCACACTTTTAGAGACTTACATATCAAATGTTATGTAGTACTTAGAAGAGAATTTAAAGCCTTAGATGCTTATATAGGAAGGAAAAGAGTTTAAAATGAGCTAAGCTTTCAACTCAATTTAAAAAGAAAAAAGAAAAAGGAAATAGTATATAATCAATACAGATAAATACAAATTCAAGGAGATAAAAAACAAAGAAACAAGACAATCAACAAAATCAGTAGCTTGTTTTTCTGACCAAACTAACAAAATAGACCACTTCATAGCAAAATCAATGAAAAAAAATTAAGAATAAAATCAATACTACTACAAATAGAATAACTTTTAGAAAAAATATTTTCTGAGTAAATTTTGCTAATAAATGTAAAAACTTGAAGATAATTTAGAATGTTATCATTTACCAAGAGTAATAAAGAAGCTGAACTATGGATTATATAACTATTAAAAACTCAAATCTATCAAATATGTACTCACACAAGCACACGAGCTAAAACCTAAATAGTTTTAATTACAAGTTTTACCAAAATTTTAAGAAAAAGACAACTCCCATTTATGTGAAATCTTGAGAAGTAAAACAAAGTTGAGTGGGGAAAAAAGGTGAGGAAGACCTCCCCAAGACAACACCAAAAGCACAAACAAAAATGGAAAAGATTAAAAATATGTTTAAATTAAAATTTAAATCTTTTACACAATAAAATAGATCAGAAATAAGATTATTGGAAAAGCAGCAGGCCTAGAAATGGTACTTGAGAAGTCAATTAATTTCAAAGGATTAGTGTCTAGAACAAAAATTCTAAAACATTTCAGTCCAAGACAATTTTATACTCAAAATTGTTGAGGACCCCAACTGCTTTCTTTTTGTGAGTTATATAAAATTTTAAATTAAAAATGAAAACTAATAAATTTTTAAATGTTAATTTATTTAAAATAATCATAAACTAATTGTATGTTACTCTAAATAATATATTTCCTGAAAAATAACTATTTTCAGAAACAAAAGACAATAACTTTAATGACAAACATGGTCTCGTTTTATTCTTTTTCAAATCTCTGTCATATCTGGCTTAAAGGAAGACAGCTGAATTTATCTGCTTCTGCATTCAATCCATTACAGTTTTAGTTTAGTTTATGTATACGAAGAAAATACAATCTTACACAGATGTTACAAACACACACTCTGAAAGAATGTCAAAATCTCCTGTGGACCCTGGACCATACTTTGAGAATTGCTAACCTAGAATAAAACATTGCTACCATTCAATAAGAAAAGGTATATATTTCAGTAGGAAAAAAGGCCAGAAGATATATGTAAGCACTTCATATAAGAGGAAATCTAAATGCCCCTAAAACATTTTTGTTCCATTTAATAGCTTTAGTAATCAAAAAGCTGCAATTTAAAATGACAAGGTAGCTTTCCATACCCACGAGACTGACAGTCTGGCAGTTATACATGTTCATGAGGGTTTAGAGCAGTGGTAACCCTTATTCACTGCTGGTACATATGTAAACGGTTGCCTTTTAGGGGGAAAAAATGTTCTCTATATAGTAAAGTTTTAGCTATCCCTACCGTGATACCCAGAAATTCCTCTTCTAGATATGTACCTGAAGGAAGCAACAGGAGGCTGTCACAAAGCTGACCACTGAGGCTTTGTTGTAAGAGCAAAAATTGAAAACAACCTAAAACTCCACCCTTAAAGGAAATACCTAAATAAATTGTAGCAATTAGTACCATGGAATTCCATATAGCAGTTAAAATAAATTGACTATATCTGCATTAAAATCACATAAGAATATTTCATCTGTAATGCTGACTATTAAGTTTTAGAATGATTCGTAGTATGATACGTTTTTAATTTTAAGACTGACTAAAAATGCTATATAATATTTATAGATATGTATATTTATATGTATAATATCTATATATGAAAGGAATAAAAAAGGTCACAGAAATGCATATATTTACTCCAGAATAGTGGGGATTGCTGGATAGACATGGAGAGAGATCAGATCAAAAGGAATATAATAGGACATCAAATTTATCTGTTATTTCTTTCTCATCAACAAGCAAAAGAAAACTAAAGCAAAAATTACTACATGGTAATATTTGTTAAAATAGCATGATGGATAATTGAATATATATTTTTAGTTATTCTCCATCCTGTCTATATGTTCAGTTACATAATACTTTAATAAAACATAAAATTACATTAAAAATCCAGGCTCACATCAAATGGTATGACAATAGGTATAGAAAGTGAGTTAAGATTTAGGTATATATCTGGAATTTTGTAACATTTATATGGCAACTTCAGGACAATAAATTGAAATTCAAATCATTTGAGATGGACTTCTTATCACTTTCAGTTGTTCATAAATATTTTATTAATACTCTATCCCATGATTGTCTTTCTGGACAACAGAGTGCTCTGTTAATGTTTATTGTGCCCATACAGATGGACAGTGTTATGAGTATAAATGGATGGCTAGTGCTTGGAAAGGCTCTTCCCGAACAGTCTGGTGTCAAAGATCAGATGGTACAAATGTAACAGGTAAACTTCCAATCTCTCTGTGTTCTCTGAAAGTCTTCCTGTAACATACGCATAATACATTTAAAAACACTAAGGAAACAAAGATATTCTTTCAGTATTCAACACATGGTCGGATTTAGGACACCTGAGCTGTATACCTGTCTGGTGACCAATGACAAATTATTTTATTTTTTAATGTTTCAATTAAATTTTCCCTCACCCAGACATTTTAGATGTAGCTACTAGAATTTACTTAATTAAGACATTAAATTACTCTAACAAATGATTATTATAAGTAAATAATTCTCAGATTGTTTTTCCTGGAAATTTTACATTAATAGCTTACTACGTGCTAAAAATAATCAATGTTTTGTTGACTATATGTTTCTGTACCTTAACGGCAGTACAGATGCAGACCAAAAATATTACCAAGGGAATATGATTATACAAATCCAAATATCTTGCTTGAATTCAGAAATCTATGATTAATAGTTTTTTCTTAATTAATAGAGAAGACTTATTGGTAAATCTCAAGCCCAAAGCATCTGACCAGCTCTCCTACTCTGTCCTCACTCAAAAATTGTTATACATCCAAAGAAGAAATTCAAATGAACTTTTCTGAATGTCCTTTATACCCACATATACCCCCAAAGAACTAATCTGCAATTATTAAAATTTTCTTATCTGAGCCCAATAAAGGAAAGGGATCCCAAAGATTTCTTTGAGGAGGGAAGAAATGTGGCTCCAAATATTTAGTGAGGAGAACCATTCTGCAAATTTCCTAGAAGGAAATCAAGGTCAGAACCAGAACCTCAACCTCAAGCACATGGACCCAAAGATCTAATGTCTCTTCTTAAACAATTTGCTTTTACAGATCTAATTTGCAGGAATCGCCATAGCATAGCACCAGCATGCATACTGACAGTTAACTAATTGTTCAGGGAGCCCTGCTGAGTTGCTGTCATTGTTTTGGCCCTCTGGCAGGGAGAAAAAATAATGTGCAGTTGGGTGCCTCTGAGTATGTCCATTTATAAATTTAACTGTAATATATACAGTAAGATAACAGGAGCAGGAATCAATATGCTTTTTGGAAAGCATCAATTTTTATATTGAATTTTAAATTACCTGGATTTACTGAAACCTAATTACTTATTTCCTACCTATGAAAGCTGAAGCAGGTTGTCAAATTGTATTCTTGTTAAGATTTTATACATGAGAAATCAAGAAACCCTTGATAATAGCAACTCCCAGTGGACACATACATAATAAAAACGAGAAACCTTCCAGGAAAGCCTTTGCTTTCTCACGGAATTACTTTCTGGGAGAAAAATCTGTTCCAACCACACCACTCTAAAAGACACAGGGGGAAAAAAGAGCTGAGGGAGAAAAATATAGACATTCTGAACCCGACGGCATTATAGAGGTGGAATACTGAACTCAGGAGTGGAAAATGAATGTTTTCATTCTTCTTCAAACTAATCAAAGAAAATTTTACAGCTTCCCCACAGAATCCTATTAGTTTTCAATTTTTTTTTTCCAAATATGAATGCAAATAATATTTGTCTGGCTTTTCTTCTACATGTTAAATCACTTTTCTCACTGAAATTATACCAATGCAAAGGTAAGTCAAATTTTAAAAGACTTACCTGTAGAAATTATATTTTCAATATCTTTTTAATGCAGTATAGTATCCAATATATTTATTTCTTTCTAATACTGTTTGATACCAAAAAGCTAATGTGTAAATTATTTGTGATAAACTTTATATGCATTCTTCTTTATGAGAAATAGACAAGCATGTAAGCATATTACCTACCTTGATTGATGCTTTAATTTTATGAATAGTTATCCTTATAAGAAACTCAAGATGTTGTTTTCCTTTTTTTCATATTTAATGATAATAACTTCAGAATGGCCATTTAACTGCAACTACCTTGCAATGACTAACTGCTTTCCATAACATGTTTTCTATAACTACTTTTTTATAATATTGATAGATAAGGCAAGAAATTAATGATAGTCACATTTGATAAATTTCAAAGGATCATCAATTCCATAAATAAAGGAAAACTTTTGCTTTGCTAAAATTCTGTTAAACCGAGCAAAAATGGTTTGAAACTGTGAGTTTCTTTCACATCACTAATATTGTTTCTTTACAATATCTATTCTCATCTTAAACCTCACTTATAATAATTTAGGAACACTTAATACTATACTGGAAAAGAGGAAAAAGAGAAAGGATAGAGAATGGCAATGTCAAGTTAAATCTATAGTGCAAGCACACTACTTAGAAGCTACATTTGTTTTCTTTTCTATACCCAAAAATATCCTGAATTAGCAGGAATAGTGATTTTCTCAAAAAAAAATACATTATAAAAATGCATTTATGTGGTAGTCATAAATTAAAGAGACATCTCAAGGTATATGCAAACTGTGTCTTTGAATAGCCAAGAAAGAATTTTAATTTTAAAAGAAAATTAAATGTGCTTTTTAGTGCTGGACTTGGCCTCAAGAACAATGACAGAAATAGCTTGTGTGCAATCAGTGTTTTCAAAGTAGCAACTATAACATCCTCTGTTCAACAAGTGCTTAAGGAGCACCTGCTAAGTGCCAGGCACTGTGCTGTCTTCTCTGGTCAAGGTTAACCAAATATTTCACAGTCAACTGCCCTCAGAAAAATCTATGGAATTCCCACAGTGGTTCAGGATTCAAAGATGAGCCTGTAACTATATTTTTATTATTGCAAGAGATACTACTTGTCAAAACATGATTTTCTGTTCTGCAGGGGGCTGCTTGGTAGTACGCCAGCCTGATGCTGACAGGTCTTGTCACCCACGGTGTAGTCAGCCCCATTCGTACTGTAGCGAGGTATGTGTGAATTCATTGGGATAGACAAACCAGCATCATCTTTTGTCACCCCACTGTCTCTTGTGCAATCTATTTTCCTTAAAAGAAAGCATGTCTTGAGGAACAAAAATTCTATTTTTGGAACTCCCTTTTTATCAATATAAACAATTCAGAATGCATTTGTTTCTAATGTTAAAATAAGTTTGTGTATCATACAAAAAATGTATTCTTTTTTTATGCAATGAAGACAGAAATTGCATGTAGTAAAATTCCCAAAACAAGGTTTCTTTGAAGGCTTCTTTTCAAGTCAAGTCTGTTATGCTTTCAAAGATCC
This sequence comes from Pteropus medius, assembly GCF_902729225.1. Lineage (NCBI taxonomy): Eukaryota > Metazoa > Chordata > Mammalia > Chiroptera > Pteropodidae > Pteropus > Pteropus medius. The sequence continues at coordinate 2,495,584 of NW_024342467.1, read as the reverse complement.
CCTTGTATGCACAGTCGAAATCATTTTGTTCTTCTGCAGATGAGGACATGCAGTTGTGAAGAAGGGTACACTGAAGTTCTGTCTTCTAATGGTACTCTTGAGCAATGCACACTGATCCCTGTGGTGGTGATACCCACCATGGAGGACAAAAAAGGAGATGTGAAAACCAGTCGGGCAGTACATCCGACACAACCCTCCAGTAACGCAACAGGAAGGGGAAGGACCTGGTTTCTACAGCCATTTGGGCCAGGTGAAGTGACTCATCAGTGTTGATGTAGAATTCTTTAGTTATATAATTAACCAATGCCAAGAATTAAAAGATGAGCAAGCATTTTCATATGAGCTATTTATTATTTCACCAAAATTTATTTCTTCTGATTCTGCCATATAATCTTATAAAATTTTTACTATTGTTACAAAAAAAAAAAAGCACTCATGCTCAAAGTTCAGAGAAATGAAATTACTTTCTTCTGAGAAAAAAATATTAGGATTGATATTAGTTATTCAATCTCAGACCTAAATTCACAAGTATAATTGTTTTCACACTGAGCAAAGAGATCTAACAATGAAAATATTAAATAGGAAAAAAATTATGTTATCATTCAGTAGTGGAACAAATAAAACTATAAATACATTCAAGAATTTTTCATTTGACCACAGAGTAGTAATACTTTGAACCTAAAATAGGAACATCAGTAATGCAGTGCTGTGTTAGGGGACACTTGGTAGTTCAGACCAATTTCTGTCAGCCCTTAGAGTTGGCATACTCAAAATCTCAGAATCTATTCTAGCACCAGATAGATAGGGAGAGGGATGGAGCCTTCCTGTCTAAATGGAATGATCTGAACTTAGACAGTGACCAGACCTTTGTCATATTAGACAGCTCTCAATGCGTCCAACAATGGACTGCCTTGATGCCAATACAGATAAAACCTTGAAGGCTTGATGAAATGTAATTTCTAATCTGCACACTTTCTCTCTCCAGTTGGATTCAACTATACACTTATCCCTAGAAATAAGCTCATGGTTAAAATGTGCTATGAGCATAATATGGTAGCTAATACCATACTATTTTTTTCTCACACCAAGAAGGATTACTAGTTCATGGTCAAAGGAAATTTCCAGGCAAAGCTGAGCATGGACTACTTTATAACTCCATTATAAACATGAGAAAGGAAGGAAGAAATTTATATAGCTAACACATCTCTATATTTAATGCATTAAGTCAAAACACTTTCCCTTATTGGAAAATCACTATTGGGATTTTTTTTTAAGTATTTTCATTATTGGGGTGATTCATATTTAACCATGTTTTCCCTGCCTTGATTAAGTTTTAGTTGAAAATACATTTTATTTTGCAAAGTTGACCTGACTGTGTAAACATGGGCAACTCTTCTTCTAGTGTTCAAGACAGAGGACCAGCAAATGTTCATTACCAATCTTGACCTTGACTAAGAATCCAAGCAGATCTCCTCACATCAAAACTGGTTTTTAAAAAGAGAGAATATTGTTATTGTCATTTTAAATGTAATATACGTTTACCTAAAGTGAATATTTTAATATATTAAAAAGGCATCTGTTCTAAAAATATGTTTAGACCCTTTTCTTGGTTTTCGAAAAACTAAAAGAATTGTTGAGGAACTCTCAGGACAGGTAAACCCAGCAGTAGAACAACTCTTTTGATTTTAAACTCAGGCTTAATTCTTTTTAATCTTTAGAATCAAAAAGAAAAGACATTTAAAATATTAATTTTTATCCAGCAAATGAACTCCTAAATTGATCCAGAACAAAAATTTCACAGAGCTGATTTACTCTTGGTGCCATTTCAGTATTGAATAAACCAGAGTCTCTATGGGGTCAACTTGCCCAATCTATAATTTAATGCTATGATCATACATTTGCACATATACAACAGAAAATATGTTGATGTGCAAACCAAATTTAAGTTAGCAAAGTCATTAATAATGTCTTCTTTTTGAAATTTATTCAGAATATAAAACTAAGAAGTTCAAAGAGAATGAGACCAGAAAATCATATTAGAAAAGTCTCTGTCCTATCTGATTTCATATATAGATTTTCCCTGCTAACCAAAAGTGGAGCATTCCTATGAAACCTTTCATAAGTGGAAATGGCATAAAGTCAAGAAGCAGTTATCATTAATATGGAAAAAATTTTAAGTGGTCCCAGGTCTAAAAAATAACCTTCCTATTTATACCAAGTATGCTTAATAATGTCAAGTTTTACACTACACATAACACCCTTACAGCTTTCTGAGCCTGGAGCGCACGCTGCCTCTGTAACAGCCGACTGCAAAACAAACGCTGAACCCTATTTTTGCTCTTTGCCCTTTTTTCATAAAAGAGAAAATCCTCCTCAGATTTCTCTAGCTAGTGAAACTGCTACTAATGTAGGTCTTTCGTAAAAGTGAAGTGGCATAACATAAAGTTTAACTGTAATAGAAAAGATAGAAAAAAGTTATTTAGAGATCCTTTCATATGTCAACCAAACTTGGTTATCATTACAAATGATATTGTCAAATCAACTTTAAAGCCTATTATAACTATAAACTAGATAAAAGATTACTAATTCCCCCCAAAATATTAAATATATTCACTTTTAGTTCATCTGGGAAAAAATGTTAAACTGACAATGTTCATATTCAAACACCTGTCTGCATCAACTTTTAAGCGGTAGGACTTTCTTACTTCCTTGAAATTGCTCTATTTTTCTCCTTTTCTCATAATTGCTATTCTCAAAATAGAATGAAAATCAGAAGAAAATGTTTATATAGCATTATACATATACTGGATTTGGAGTAAAATTCAGATAAGAAGCAGCAGAAATTTAGACACATTAACTCGAAATATGAACTCGAATTGAAAATATTTATTACTTTTCCATTCAATTTTTATTGATAATTTATCTTTAATGAAGGACCATCTAACTCATAATAGCAGCTTTGCATTAATTATTAATTGTGCCTAAGCAATAATTCATTTTCAGTTTTGAAAAGACTTGGTCATATGTGACTGGTCATTGGTCATAGTTAAAGACTGTCATTTGTATACCAGACTAATATAAATTAATGATTAATATCCATTCTTCTTAGATGGAAGATTAAAGACCTGGGTTTATGGTGTAGCAGCTGGGGCATTTGTGTTGCTCATCTTTATTGTCTCCATGATTTATCTAGCTTGGTGAGTTTTTAAATATTTCAAAATCTAAGAGGATATATAATCTCTCTATTTCAGAGGAAGCACTTTTAATTGATCATAATGCAGGAACAGTAAACTAAAGTCTCAAATAAGTGTTCCACATTTATTTCATCTATAGTTCTAAATAATCACAGCTTTAGTCTTATTCTAAAATTTACCAAATCTGTGCCCTTTAATTTCTGAAGATGAGCAAGAGTTGCTTCAGATCATCTTCTCAAGTATGTTCTCTTTCATTTTTCAGAAGAATATGCTTATGATGAACTGTAAATTTTTATGCTGAATTGCTACTAGGGAAAGATGTTATGGTAATACCTAATCTTATTCAATTATCTTTTAAACATGTATTATTAATAAATTATGTATTATTTATAAAGGATTCTGGCCAAATATAAGTGATTATACTATAATGTTATTTTTGTTGTTAGTACTAGGGGATTTCCATTTGGATAATTTATCTTTTATAGGATAATAAAATATTTGAAGGGTTCCATTTCAAGTTTCTTCAGAGTATAAAGCTGAGAAATTCAAAGATACCAGAAAATCACATTTTAAGTTTGAATTTAGGCAATGTAGGCAATTAAGTAATCTAGGTTTATCAATATGTTTCAGATTTTTTTTCAATTAAAACAATAAAATTTTCATGGAAGATTGATTTTTTTTTCCTTCCAATTTTAATGACTTTTTTTTTTAAACAGCAAGAAGCCAAAGAAACCCCAAAGACGGCAAAACAACCGACTGAAACCTTTAACCTTAGCCTACGATGGAGATGCAGACATGTAAAATATAACTTATCTTGGCGATGAGCAGTTTCAGCTTTCTGATTCTGCAGTAGATATCCAGAGGCCACAAAACTATTTAAACTGTGTGGATCAAAATGCATCATGCCTTTTTTAAAGACCACCATTAAGGAAAGAGTGAAAATCACAGTGCCATTGGCGATATCAAGACGGCACTGCTTACATAGAAACCATCAGCCCTGAGTCGTCTAGGAGATTAAGTTGAATACATGCCACACCTTCTAAGAGTTATATGTCATCTTTTATGAAACCTACCAACTGGAAATTTACTTTCATCTCTAAAATAACACTGTACACGGTGTTAAACCATAGTAACATTTTAGCATGAAAAGTTGATACCAAGATTTCTACAATACTATAGGCAAACATAACACCTTGTATACTCAACTGAATGATACATAGTATTATGCCAGATTATACACTCATTAATAAGCCATTTTAATGGTGAATAAAAAATAAGCTCTAAGCTGCGCAGAAAACCCATTTAATAAATTCAATATCTTGGTAGTTGATGGTAGCTTTTATTGACCTGCATTTCAGAGGCAAAGACTCTTTTATAAGACTTAATTCTTGTCTCTGTCCAAAGTACGAATGTTGGACATGTACTATTACCTTAGAAGAGTCCTCAAGTTCAGTATTTTATAGTGATTATTGTCTAGAAAACTAATTTGCTTGTGTTAATACAATAAGTGTCTACTTCCCTTAATTTCAAACTGGTTGCCTGCATCTTTTTTGCTATATGGAAGGCACATTTTTGCACTATATTAGTGCAGCATGATAGGCACTTAACCAATATTGCCATAGAAACTGCCTCTTTTCATATGGGACGAAGACATCTATGCTCAGAGTGCCATGGAGACGTATACAAGTTATGGTACCTTGAAGAGAGTAAAGTTCATTTTGGATGGCGACAGGATGGAATGAGCTATTACATCTGCCGTATACACTCTTCCTCATCACTGCAGCCATCGTGAAATCTATAACATGGCGGTAATTTAAGTGTTTAAATACCGACTCATTAACCCTCCAAAAGATGAATCTCTCGAGTTGGTTTTTAATTGTACTTTGAAGGCTGTTTATGACTAGATTTTTATATTTGTTATCTTTGTTAAAAAAAAGAAAAGAAAAGAAAAAAAGAAGCTGGTTTTCTTTTTAATTTTGAGCACATGGAGAAAATGTATTGATGGTTTTTGTACCCAAAAGAAATCAAAATTGTGTGTTGATCTTCCCCCTTGATTTGTTTTCCTAGTTTCAGATCAAATGTATTTCAAAATCCATGGGTTTTTTTTTATTCTCAGTGGTAAACTTGAAGTGGTCTTTTTAATATATGATTTCAAAAACTAAAATTTTAAAAAGAGATTTCAAAATATTTTTAAAATATTTTGTCCAGGGCTTCATTAAATATCTAGACCAAGGGTGGCAAACTTTTTCTGTAAAGGGCCAAATGATAAATATTTTCAGCCAGGTCAATATTGCATCTTCTCAATTCTGCCATTGTGAGAGCACAGCCATAGACGATACATAGTACATAAATTAATAAGCATAGATGTTTTCCAATAAAACTTTCTTTAAAAAAAAAAAACAGTCAGCAGGCCTCATTTGCAGGTTGTGGTTTGCTGACAGCTAGTCTAGAAGTTTTTTCAATGCTAACTCTCCATTGTGTCATATTTAGTTTTCATTCATTTACCCTCAGACAGCAATTAGTGTTTCATTTCAAAGGTGAAAAACAGTCATTAAACTTATTACTGTGTTGGAAGGTTTTGTTTTTGTTTTTGTTTTTGTTTTTTAATATCAGTAGTCCTGGGAATGGTACAGTGAAATATCTAACTTGGCAGATTTCTTTCATATGAAAAGAAAACTCAAAAGGTGCCATTAAAAAGCAATACCATTTTTCAGACAACATTTACTGCAACAACCTTGGGGAGAGGGAGTGACATTATGTTTTGGGTCTTTTAAAAGTAGTATAACAAGCTATTTTATCTTAAACATAGCTATGTTGCTATAAAAGTGTCTTGGACTAGAAGGTATTTTACCTATATACTAGAGTTTGAACTCCCTCTGCTGTTCATTAAAGTATTTGCAAAAATTATAGAAGACATCAGATTAGGATGTCATTGTCTCCAAAATGAACAGATTGATATATATTTCAATAAGAATTAAATGTGGTAAACACTAATTTCTTATTCACTACTCAGTGTATTAGGCAATGTAAATAATTTCAAAGCAAACAGGTAGTAGGAAGATGTGAATTTTACCTTAAACAAGGAAAAGCATAAAAACAAATTCCATTTCATCTGCCATATTGAAGAGGAAGACAAAAATAATATTGTTACTCTAAAACTGTGATTGTCAATACATGTGCTCAAGAGTCTTCCAGATAATTGATCGCTTCGAATAAAATGAACTCCATTTGTTCAAAATGGTTGAGAAAGAATCTACCGCAGTTACTTGAAGAATTCAGCTAAGAGCCTTATGAAATGTGTACGACACCTATTAACTTTGAAATTATTGAATAAAGTAAAATATTGTTGCTGCTAAAGCTATATATACGATACTGTAAAATGTAATTAATTCAGAAGGCACATGAATATCATCTTACCTTTGTTATAAGAATTAAATGAATTAATCGATCAAAGTTATAAAATGTTATGAAAATAACATTTTATTTATAAATTGATTACACTTTACAACACACTGTACATGCAGGAGACTAGACTTAATGTGACCTAATGCTAAGGAGCCTATTGGAAGTTTATTGTTAAGATAAGTAAATACTGGATGGCCTCTCCAGTTAGAAAGGTGGAAGGAGGGGAATGTAGCTAGCTGGCTATTTTGGAGAAATTGAAGTTACTCTATTAATGTTTATAGTATGAAAATGGCCTTATTTTTGTTCTTGGCATAAATCAATGACGAGTTACTTTATTGGAATTTCATCAAAACCTTATTCCTCCTGTTTATTTTAAGTATTCAGGAGGGAAATATAGGTAACTTGTCTATTGATACTTTTGCCTTATCAAAATGGTCTGAGCCTCCCAAAAGTTAGAATTACTGTTGCTTAAGTTTGAAGATATGCTTGGTTTAAAAAAAAAAAAAAAGACAAGAAAAGGAGAATATTGACACAGTATTATACCATTTTGTTGGATTGTTTCAATATAAACCACACAGAAGTGGCATAACTGATTTGAAAAGGATTGATTTACTCATTCCTCAATACATAATCTAGGATATTGGCCATAATCCTTATTTCAAAGCCTTTTGAAGGACACCACAGTATATCTTAAACAAATTTGAGAAAGAGTACAGAAAAGCATGTTCTTATTTACTTATAACAAAGCACAAATTACTTACAACAAGATAAATTTTTACTGAGTTATAGCAGGTAAGACACTCTGCTAGGCACTGTAAAAAAATAGTAACAGCTTTCGTATGCGTACACACCGAAGACACTCAAAAGAAGGAAAAAATGCTTAATGAGTGACAATAGCACTTACACACATCGTCCTTTACTCTGGATTTGTTTCTCGGTGTGGTTAGTATTTTTTCTTACATAATGTCCATGTCTCAGGCCACACTGTTAGGCTTTTACTGTATCCCTCCTCCTCCTTCAAGCAGGTAGCAGTGGTCATTGTGGCTTAATCGGAACTCTCTTAAGTTCCTGAATGCTTTAAGATAGAGTTTCTTATTTAAAACTTCTTACAGAAAGCAAGTAACATCTCATAATTTTTTTTTTCTTTTTCTACCTCCTCTAACTGCCTATACCCTTGCTCCTTTGTGATGACTTTCTCTGGCCGGTCTCTCTCTTCTCTGCTCTCTTATCAACAACTAATCTTGTCCACCATCCTCAGAACTACTTTCTACTAAACATACCCACATTTTTAATAAGACAAAAAAAAAAAAAGGTGAATACTTGTATTTCCTTATTGGAGTCAAAGTGTCAGAGGGTGAACATATTGATTTAAACAGAATATACTGATCAAAGATGAGTAAAAAGAAAGGAAAGATGTAGATGACATGCAATCAATACATACATACATACATACTTACATACATACATACTTTCTCCATAAAAATGTCAGTTCCTATACTCGATTTAGTACAGCCCAGTATCTTCCATCTTGCCTCTTTCATATCCCATCCTGCAAGATAGTGAGGGAGGCCTGCACCTTTCACTGCACAAAGGAGAGCCCATTCTTAGGTGGATGTAGAGTCTGGATCAATTTGCAAGAATCATGCTTCCCAAATGATCTGGGATCTCACTATTTGTAAAAATAATACCAAACTCAAATGTGTTTCGTTTTCTGTTTTCCTTGTAAGATGATATGGAATGGAGAGCAGTTCGTGAACTTTGAAGAATCTTGTCAGAGTGCTCTCTCCTGGGTTGAGTTTAGACGTGAGACATGAAACATCTGCCTGTCCCACCTGGCCCATCTTCACATGGCCATGACTGCAGAGCAGGATTTCGGGTGTCTGGAACTGGTGTGCGGGCCTAGCAAACATTACTTTTTATAACAAGGATGTGTGATATGATAATTCTATATCCAGCAGGGACATTGGAAAATGATTATGTCTACATTATTAAATAAGTAAAATAAATCCTAAATGGATAGAGTTAGTTTTGTAGTTTCATGTTTTTGTGCTTCTGCCAAGCCAGACCTTAAAACAGGCAGTATATGAAAACTTTTAGTTTGTGGATGAAATGTTTTCAGCGATCAAAAATCTCTATTTAGATATATAATTGGGTGTCAGTCCTACTGTTGTGTTTCATAGATGTTCTCTTTTTTTTAAAGCTATAGTTTCTAGATCACCTACTTTGAACCCTCAATGAACTTTTCTCAACTATTTTGCAGGAATCTATTTGTGTTTATTTTTTAAAGTAAACATTAAGAATCCCTTTCTGATACTTTTTCCTGCCTATTTCTAGCACAGAGATTTGAAGAAATCCGTATTCATCATTGTAAAATATAACTTTATTAAACTTGCAATATGTCTTTCTATAAATTATAATCCCCTGTGTTTTTTGGTTAATTTAATTACCTGAATATTTATTTTCTTTAAATAAGGAGGCAGCTGTTTAAGAAGTTTTTGTTAATATTACTTTGTAAATTGTGTAATGTAATTTATTTTAAATTATGTACATTCCTTTTTTAATGCACAAAATGTCTATGTACTAATTAACTACAGATTTGCAAATAATGCCACTAAGCTTTATTCAGTTAATACAGATGGCATGTGAAAATGTAATATGCTTTTTTACATTTTCATATGGGTAATTTGTAAATAACTGTTGCTGACAAACATAAACACAGAAATCGTTTTCATTCTACTCATGTGTTATCTGTTTTAATTTGCATCATTCGCTGCTCAAATGTGGGTTAATTTTTTTATTCAATGAATATCCAAATCCTTTTACTACTTTCATTGGCTGTTCCTGGGTCTTTTTAACAACTCTAATTTAGAAAGCTCAAAAGATGCATACCTTTACTTTAAAAGTCTGCCGAGGCTACTAGGTTAATCATCATGGACAAAGGATCTCTTGGTTTCCAGTCAATTAAAAGGATTGTAAAACACTCTAGAATAGAGTGCAGCCCCTCATTCGGAAGGAAAGCCTCTGCCTGTCCCTTCTCTCTCTGTCTACTTATAAAGACAAAACCTAAAAAAACAAGGCAGGAGCTCACACATTAACAAATTGATTCCCTTAATTCCCCCAAATTAAATGAGATTCATGCATTTACAATTCAGGAAGGGATGCACAAATTAGATAAATTATGTCCAGGGTAGCTTGCAGTTAAAACATTTTCTAAAGTAGCCATTTGCTAAAATATTAAACAGAGAACCACCCTTTCAATGCTTAGGATATGAACCACTCAAAATATGCAGCTAGCCTCAAACGCTTGATGAAAAATGGTGATTTGCAGTCTCCTTACTTTCTGTATTGTTCATTACAATTGAATCTAGATGAAAAAAATTTAAATATATCACCCAGGTATTGTTTATATATATCTGGGCATTCATAGTCAAATTACTAACTTCATTTTTTATTTTGCAACTTCAGTTTATATCCTGCAAACACAAATGTGAGCATACAATACTGGGCCACAATCTATATTTATTTCTTCTGAGTCCCTAATGATTCCTTTCATTAAACTCTGGACATTTTCCAAAGAAAAGCCAACATACACTTCAATTCACAGTTCCCATCAGTGTCAATTAAGCTCAAAAGATGTTAGATACATACAAAAATACCTAAATTACAGTCTTTTTCCTTTTCTTTTTTTTTTTTCAGGTGACTTCCCTGTCTTTTTTTTACCTTCATCCTTAGCCTCTCCCTACCATGGTAGCTCAGTTTAACCATCTGATCTGTTTCCTGCCATATATTTCTCCCTGACCATATATAATCTTGTAAACATGACGGGGTTGGGGAGGAAGAAGGGAAGTGAGAAAAAGAGAGAAATGGGCTGAATTTAGTAGAGACAATTAGAAAAAAGCTTCATTTTTTCCTATTATGACTTTAAAACAGTAAAATATCCTTTGTTCCACCCCACCCTACCCCCTCAAACTCTCACCCCACACCCAAATATCTAAGGCAAATGCCATAGTTTTTGGTCACAATTTAAGTTATGAAAAATCCTTGTCCTGGCAAAAATAAAACATCGATCCCTCTCATAGGTTTCATTTCCTTGAGAATTTGAGCATCTTCTCAATTTTTTCATATATATGTTGGCTATTTGGATTTGGTTCTTTGTTACGTATAATTTTTAAATATCAATTTTGGTGATGCCAAGTGATTGTTAATTTTAGGCCATCAACAAAATTTTAACTTTTTGGTAAAGAGAAGAGAACCTTCTGGATTTCATTTCTCCACAATCTATGTTCTATCCCAGGCCGAAATGCTCTTACAGTAGCTCCCGCCACCTCACTGCCCCCCAGCTCTCTGCTGTATCCTGAGCACAATCACCCCTCTCTCATGCCAACCCTAGAGAGCAATGTCACATGGAGGTGCTGCAGCTGGATCCCAATCTTCTATTAAAACCATACTCTTTTCTCAGAGCTCTGCCCTTACTGTTACCTCTACCCGAAACATTCTTTCTTTCAGTATAAATCCGGCTGCTCCCTCACTTTACACAGGTCTCTGCTCAAATGCCACCTCCCCTGAGAAGCCTTCCTTGACCACCCCTATCACTATCACTCTGCCCTTGTGGCATCTGATATATTTGGAGGATAGGGGGTTATGGTTGTTTTCATTCTCTCACACTCGGGAGAGGCCAGGCCTTTATCTGTTTTGTTCCTTGCCTGGAATGAAGCCTAACACATAGTAAGAATAATGAACTCTTACTGGATGAATAAAGGAACAAAAGAATTAGTGAATGGCAAGGTTTATAAACAAAGAGTGATTAAGGATAAATAGCAAATCAATTACAAAGAAGCCATTAAGAAACCAACTAATTCATCCAAAGCTTAAAGTTATCAGTACTCCATCATGAATACATTTTATATTCATTTCACTTGCCAGAAATATGTTAACCTAAACTCCTAAACGGCATACTATTGTAACATGAACAGAACAGTAACAAAGCTGTTTAGGAAATAAAAAGAGTAGTGACTGAGCCTCGCATCATAGAAGACTAACAGTTGAAAACATGACAATAAAATGTAGGCTGTGGGATTTGGGAAGCTATACTGAGAATGGAGTCTGTAAAAGAGAAAATTCATAACTTTTTTTCAGTTTTAATTTCATTGCATGGGAGTATATGAGAGAGCTAGCAGTACTGGAAAATGAGGAAGAGATGCTGATTAAGAAAAGAGCAATTGCAAATTTCTAAAAAGCCCTTGTTTCAGGATACAAAAGCAGCCTGACTATGCTATTCAGACTTAAACTGTATTAGTTTATTTTACGGTATTGATAATAGTCAAATGATTTGCTTTAAAACAGAAATAAAACAGAACAGGATAAAGTTACAGTTCAGAATGCTTCTCAAATCCTCCCAACTCACTTTGAAACAATAAAGGGAGACATTCAGCAACCGTGTAAATACATCAATAGATCATTTAGACCAATAGACCAATAGACGAATAGACCAATAGACCATTCTCTGTAGAATACAATGTCTTGATTTCCTGGAAAAGTAAAAAAAAAAAATTCTAAGTCAGAGTCAGCTAATAAGTCTAGAAAGTAACATGGAGAAGAAAGTGAAAATCTTAAGGGGAGGGATAGACTTATGTCCTGGTCTTTCATAAACACAGTGATTAGAGTGAAAGCTCTGTCAAACCATATCCCCAGTGACCCTCCAGCTGCTACTCTGACAGCTGATGTATAACTGTACCCTTCACAATTTATCTCTATAAAAGTTTCATTCATTTATAATATTTGCTTCTCTTTTTTTTTAATGTTTATCGCTATCTTTGCCGAAGGCTACAAGTCTGTTCTCCTGGTGGCACTATTTTGCTGTCCATGGGAATAGTGATTTACAAAAATCAAGAAGAAAGTATCCTGGTTGTAGGAGTCATAGTGGACAGGGTTTTGATCTGATATGTGTATAAAAGACCCTTAAATATTACAAGAAAGTTAATTTTACATAGTCATGTTACATAATGTCTATATGTAAGAAATCATAGGAAAACCAAATTAAAATGTCTTCTATAATTAACTAAAAATGATAGACCAAGCCTGTCTGGTAGTAATCATGACATAATCCATGTTGCAGAAAGATTTGGCAATGTTTGTTCAGCGATAGAAACTAAAGAGGTCTTTGATACAATTTCTTTCAGAATAGGCATCATATTGGCTTTCAAAAATCAAAAATTCCTAGCCAATAACATTTAAATGTAATTACGGATTTATAATCAAAGCAGACACAGTGATAAAGTGCTACGTTATTAGACTACACCACCATTCACAATCACAGTCCATTGCTACGTAATAAGAGCAGACCTACCATTGACAATTATGAGATCCTGCATATTTTACAAAGTTTGTTAAACTAAGGAGAGACCAAAAACCTTGACTGAAAGTTCCATTTTACTTTCTAGTAGGATATAAGAACAGAGCCAGAAGAAGAGAGGAGGAACTATAAATGGCTTTTGAACTTATGGAAAAGAGTCTCATAAATATTCATAGGTTAAAAAAAAAAATGCCGTTTAAAACAATGACCCAATAGATGGGAAAATAAAGTTTGATGATACATGATCTTGTCAAGTCCAACCACCCCCCTCCTCGAAAAAAGAAAAAAGACATATTCATACTAGTGGAGAAAATCTTGATTGAAGGGCAATGTAGACAGACACTTTAATTATAAGCACATATATAATAAACTGATCCTTTGACCTAGTAATTCTACTTCTAGGAACTGATTCTAAAGCCTGGAGAGAGCTGTGGTAGGTGATAGATAATTAATAGACAGGTAGATTATAGATGATTAGATAGAGGATAGATACAGATAGATATGATAGAGAATGCGTGTGGTACATGCGTGTATACTGTGTGAGTGGACAGAGATGATAGGCAGATATAGAAAGATAAAAGATGACAGATGATAGATAATAAATAGATAATTGATATAAAGCATATGTACGATGATATAGTATAGGGATATTTATCACATTTGTAGTTACAAATGTATGGAAGCAATATAAATTGGTATAACTAATGGAACGTTTAAATAAATAAATCATGGTACCTGTATAACAGAGTACTGTGCAACATCTTGTCTACAAGATTCTCTTATCTCTGTCTTTAATTTTTAAAACTGTAGACTGGCAAAAATCTGTGAGAAATTACAGTACACACCTTCACAAATATTAAAAACAGTATTCAATCCATTTATTTTAAATGTTACAAACAGTCGATTAGAAATTAGAGTCATGATTTTTGGTGCAGTATGAAATTCAAAAATATTTTCTCCTAATCAATCACTTATAAGGTCAACTTAAAAAGCAATTACAAATGAGGGGCTTTCATTATAAATAAAAGGGAAAATAATGCTGAGTATTTGTCATTTGGAATGGATCTTTTTTCTGTCTAAGTCTCTATCTTCTGAAATAACTTTAAAAAAAATCCTTAAAAAACCCTCTGGCTCATTGTTGCTAATGTGAGATTGAACTTTGGAAGTGCAAAAGAAATAACAAAAAAGAATTATCTCGCATTTTAGCAATTGCCTGAAGTTAAATTTAATGAACTGAAAAGGAAGGTTTCTGCAACATTAGGGAGAGCAGCTGGAAAAAGCAGCCAGTTCCTGTCTGCAGTGGTCGGTGCTTACCGGATAATGAGCAAAACGTTTACAGCTCATCTGGACTTAGAAAAACATAAAACGCCAACTTGGAAGCACAATGAACTGATAATTGTCTTTCTGATTAGATATCCAGCCTCAGTTTTTGAAGCTAATAAAATAAGTAGGGAAATAATCTCCAATAATGTGCATCGGAGACCTCTAAGAAAGAAAAAAAAATGAAGCAAATGTTTATCTAAATGGATTATTGCAATCTCTTCTGAAACACTCTATTAGAATGTTGTTGTGAAGAACAAAAACAACAAACACAGGATAAATTTTTATCTTCCATCCAGAGCTAGTTAGAGGAAGTTGAAAAATATTGGGAACTTAGAATCAATGGTCAATCTGAAGGCAGATATAAGGAGAATGTTATTTGCCACATGAAAAAATTTAGCTCTAACATTCTCTGATTGCTTCACTACTGTGACAACTGCTGGCACACTATATATTACATTATAGAGGAAATTGCAGATAATTAAAGTTGAGAGTCTGAGAAGACCACTTGGTTAGTGAGATGTCTGAAACCTTCACTCAGATTTACCACACATAGGCAGGGCCTGTGGTATATATCTCTCTGTCCACTTATTCATTCAGTAATAATTGTTGAGAATCTACTATGTGCCAGGCACTGTTCTAGGCTCTGTATGGTGAGAAGTGAGAAAGAAAAAAGACAAAACTTGCCCTCATTGATCATACATTCTAATGTGGGGAAAGAGACAATAAAACAATAAGGAAATATAATCTGCTGGTTGGTGAAAATTGTCATAGAGAAAATAAAGCAGGATACAGGTGATAGGGAACGCTAGAGCACTGAAGGGGGCTCCCCCATAGGGTGCTGCTACTTTGGATTCCTGGACCCAGTTTATTCGGAGGTGGGGCTCCCATGCAAACAACAAGAAATTCTCCAGATACCAGCTGGATGTCTACAGTTCAACTCAATTTGACACTATGTCCCTGGAGATAGCATCAGGTTCTACGGGTTAAGGGTCTAATCCTACCAGACTACCCTCTCCTCATCTCAGATGCCAGTAACAAGCCCTAGTTGTCACCTGTGCTTCTGACTGACTGGCTATAAATCAGAGGTTCTTAAGACCCCCTCCTTGGGTTTGAGTAATTTGCTGGAGCAGCTTACAGAACTCAGAGAAACATTTTGCTTACTAGGTCACCAGTTTATTATAAATAACAAAACCCAGTAACAGCCAGACGGAAGAGATACATAGGACAAGGTACATGGGAAGGGGTGTCGCACATCCATGCTCCAGGTGTACCTTTCTCCAGCACCTCCACGTGTTCATCAACCCAGAAGCTCTCTGAATCCAGTCTTTTGGGAGCTTTTATGAAGGCCTTGTGACATAGACATGATTGATTAAATTACTGGTCATTGGCAATTGATTCAACCTCCTTCCCCTCTCCCCTCCCCAGGGAGTGGGAAGATGAAGGTTGAGGCTAGAACTGAAAGTTCCACCCCTCTTATCACATGGTCAGTTGTTCTGGCCACCAGCCCCCATCTTTAGGTGAAATCCAAAAGTCACCTCATTAACATAACAAAAGATAACTTTATGGCTCTCATCACTTAGGAAATTCTAAGGGTTTTGGAAGCTCTGAGCCAGGAACCTTGGCCAAGGACCAAATTCATCTGAATGACCAACTATACATTTCTTATAAATCGCAATATCATACTTCACTCCCCTGGTCTTTGAACATGGATCTCTTAGAGCAAAACAAGCTTAAAAATCTAAAGATACCAGTACATTACTGAACTCTCATTCATTCATTAAGTATCCAGTCCTTCATTATATTGTATGAAAATGTCTCCCAGAGCAAGGCCACTCAGATTTATAGGCTTCCACTTGATCTCGTCAGGTTCCCAAAGCAGGAGTGTTCTCTCTCAGTAATCTGTGACTTCACTCTTTCAGGCATCTGATATAATTGAACTAAGAGACAATATCATTTTTACTCTGAGCCTGTTTCGTGGTGTTAGTGCATATTGAATTTTCCTCATGACATAACATATTTATTTATTCCTTTACACATAGCTATTTTTCTTCTCTCCATTTATACCCAAGATTTTCCTTCTTCAGAAGGGACATTAGGTTCAGCCACTGTGCTCGTCTAGATTGCGGGCAGCAATACTGGTCTAGCAAGTGTCTCCCCATCAGTCCACTCCTCTTCACATAGAGTAAGGTTACAGGGCTACAAAACTAGGGGAGTATCTTAACCACCAGACCATGTAGCTGCATTCATTGTTAATCTCAATTTTGCCAGACAAGGCGAAGGCACATCCTGTCCCATTAGGCCCCTAGGAATTCTGACATAAAGGTTAAAAACATAGTTACACTGCTTGCTGTGGGTCCCAGGCCCGGCTGGTCCCAGGTCTGGCTGTGATCCAGGCTCGCGTCTAGGAATAGGACCCCAGATTTAGAGTGTTACGTTCGTGTAGCAGGGCGCCTGAGCCTAAAATATGTAAACATAATTCAGCTTATTGTATCACGCATGTGTGGCTGAATGCCACTATTGTACTCATATATGTGGAGCCCATGCAGTCCCCTAAGAAGCAGAAGAGCAGAGTCAGAAGCGCACTCCCTGCAGTAGAACTGCACTCCCCACAACAGAAGCGGGCTCCCCGCAGTGAAGATGGTGCCTGCCCTTTCATTCTCGGGCCTCAGGTCGGCCCCTCGTGCATTCTCCCAACTGAGCGTCTCATCGTTGAACCTTCCTTCTGCATCAGCTGGGCGCTGACACTTGCTTAGGAGTCAGCCTTGCCCAGGGTCCATGGAATGATGGGTGTAGTAGTTAGCAGAAGGGCAAACAGGAGGTCAGGAACTGAAGGCATTTCACAGATTGTTCTATTGAGGTTATTGGCTAGCAGGAGAGGTTGGACATTTCTCTAAATAAATAAAATAAATGACAGAGCAATAGAAATACTGGAGACAGAAAGTAGAAGGAAATAATCGCTATTAGAGATAATATCTATATTGTTTTGAGTCTACTTTTCAAGAGAGAGAGGTTACCTGAGACAAAGTAAGAAATGCATCTCTGACCAACTGTTAACACTTGATGTCAAAAATAAAAGAAATTGGAGGAATTTTTTTCTTATAAAGAAAATTTGGATATCAAAAGAGTTGAAAACTTGCAATATTTTTCCAGTTCAAGCAGGTAATAGAAAAAAGTAATAAACTTTAAAAAAGCACGATTTTATTTAGGTCAAATAAAATTGATATTTGCCCAAAGTGAAGAAAATACCCAGACCTCTTCTAGGTATCGACCATATCCTCCATTATCACAACCTGAGAAAATAAAGGTACTTCTCTTCCCTTGATTCCTAAGGACCCCAAACACTCTTATCCTTTAGTCAGGACTATACCAAAGCATGGTTGCATCCCAAGCTGCCAATTCAAGAGCAAGTGGAATAAGGAAATAAGACTTCAACTTCTCACCCATCCTACAGGCCCAAAGAAACTATAAAGGAGAGGAACACACCATTTTAAATATTACATCATTTCATGGATTCACGGACTTACTTTGGAGCCTCTGCTAGGTTTTGTGTAGCTATGAAACAGTGTCATTGTAAGTGATGCTGTGCTTAAGGGACTGATAGCTTCGTCTTCTCTCAGGGCGCTTGTTCTTGGATTCCAGCTGCCATGCTGTGAAAGCTCAAGTAGCTTCACGGAGTGGCTGTCTCAAGAAAGAAAGGAATCGAGCCCCCGACCACCAGTGCTGGCTGAGCTCCCGGCCATTAGCCAGCACCAGTTTGACAGACAAGATGAGTGAGTTATCTTAAAAGTTAAGATACCCCACCTATCATCACTCAGAGCTCAGATAAGCTGGCCCCACCAAGCTGCAACATAGCAAAAGCTTGTGAGCCAATTATATGATTGTTGTTTTAAGCCACTTAAGTTGTATATGAATTGTTACTCAGTAATAGATAACAAAACAGAATTTGGCCTCCGGAAGTTAGGAAAACTTAAACCATGTGACATTGGCTTTGCCCCCAGGTAACAGGTAGAAACTGGAAGGTTCTCCGAAAGATTGCTCGTGAAAGTTGGAAAAAGCCTTTTTTAACTTAGGGCAATTGTGGAGTCTGAAAGTCATGTTAAGACAATTATTCAATCTCAAGTTTTTGAAACGTAATAGTTTTAAAATATAAAATAATTTAAGATAGAAATAAAGAGATCAGTTAGACTACAGTGTAATTAGCTCCTCTGGATCCAATTTAAAAGGTTATAAAATAGGATCTATTAAGAAAGTCTTAAAGTTCTAGAGATTAATTAATACTGGAATAGAAGTATCTGGGAAGATTTGTAAAATAACATGCCATACATTACCTAGAGTGTTTCTCCACTGACAGAACAATAAAACATGCTTAAACAACAGCGGAAAGGAGATATGCAAAATTTAAAACATACTTGGCAAAAGAGTTAAGGCTGTTAACTTCTGAGAAGGTGTAATCAGTCACATTTGCTCTGGAGAAAACCCTGACAAGAAGCCTGGAGATGGATAGTTCGCCTCGGTATTCATTCGTATACTTTCAGCTGCAAGTAACTCTGACTCAAACTGCATAAGCAGTGAAGTCACGTATTATTATCTTTTGTAGCAGGAGATCAAGCCCACTGCAGGGTTGATCAGTTTACTGGCTCAGTATGTCATCAAGGATCCAGTTTCTTGATATTTCTTGTACTCTTGGTATGGCTCATATATGGGTGAGTACTTTTCCATGTTACTACACCCAGCCTTAAGGGAGGCTGGCAAATTAGTCTCAAGTTGGTCAGCCATGTCTCAGAAAGAAAGGGAAAACAGATCAGCGGGTTAACCTCAATCTGGCACCAAGATTTAGTGGCGATAACAAACAACAATGAATTCAGCTCCTATTTGCTTTGCAGAGTAGTTTGAAATAGTGTTTGCTCATGTTAACCAGAGTCAAAAGTAGGAGCCAATGGACATTTACAGGTGAATTCTATGCCCCTAAAAGGGCAGAAACAAGACCATTTGAATTATCTTTTTAGCAGGCATAGTGCCTTAAGATTCAGAACATAGGACTAGTGCCCAACCAGGCATTCCTTACGTGGTAGCAGGTAGACTCATAAATACTGCCACGGCACATCCTCACCTGAGTGGATGAAAGCAGTGAGCTCCTGCTCTGAGCTGCTCTGATCTCAGCCCCGCTCCACCCCCCATTCCCTGCCCATTCCACATGGGTCACACCGACCAAACTTTAGGTCTATTTTGTTGAAGAGCCAGGGAGTCAACAAGGAGCTGGGTTCACTTCATTTTTATCCTTACCTAGTTACTTGCACTGCGCAGGGTAGAATTTGAGGTGGAAATAACCTAAGCTAAGAGAGCATGGCCATTTTCAAAGCCCAAACCAGGCCTCTCTCCCCAGCATATGTTCTCTATCCACCCAAGAGCAAAATGGCCGGAGGTGTCCAGCCAAGGGGAAGAATGAGGAAACCAGCTAGTGTCTGACACCGGCAAGAAGTCTTCACAGCCTAACTTCCGAATGACTTAGCTTGTTTTCTTAGAGCAACTACAGGAAGCTGCTTCTTTGCATTCCATTGTCAAATAAAGCCTATATGGGATTATTTTACGTTTTGGATTATTTGTACTATTGTTCCTTTCTAAAAAATGGTAGAATGCAAAATGTTTAATGCAAGATGTTATCTACATCCAGACATTTTAACGGCCATGAAATCCAATGTCTGTTTTTCAAAAGAAATTTTTTTAATGTCATGTTTTAAATTTTTAACTGAAAAATCAAGGACATATAGCCACTTACTTCACCCCAGCCATCCCCCAAAGAGCCATATCTAGCACTTCCTGATTGTTAATTTCTGTGTCTGGTCCTTATCAAAGGCAACCAGATTGGCAGAGCCCTGCAGATTATAAAGCATTCACTATTATAACTCAAGAAACAAAGCTTTTTTAAAACAAAGCTGATCATACTGTAACACTCACATACACGCACACACTTTCATAGCTGTCTCGTCTGTCTTTAGACAAATTGACATCAAACGTCTTTAAAGACTATGGTAAACCTCTGAGGGTTTTAATGCTAAAGTGTATGATAGATAATGATAGACAACCCTAAGCAAATTAATTATTACACAACACTGAACTTCAAATACTGAAATACACAGAAGTCAGGTGGCAGGGCAGATGCACTTTAAAACACCAGAGAATATCACGCACATCACAGACCAGAATCATGCAGAGCAAACTCTAGACACACGAGGCAGCTGAGCGGGTCTTTTTCTTGCTGCTTCTAAACTTATATCTATGTATGACTTAAGAATTTCCCAGGACCGCTCTTGTGGATGACAAGTTGCCTATTATAAAAAGCATACCTGCCAGTATTTAAAAAACAAAAACAAATAACAACAAAAAAGGCCCTGCAACTTCCAAATGATATCACTTTCCATTCCATTTCCAAATAACATGCTTGAGCTACCACAACAAATGCACCCTGCACCCCCCACTCCTTCTAAATCCCCCAGAAGGCTGTCTGTGGTTTAGAAAGAGGTCCTTCACACTCTTTAGCTCCAGCTTCTTCAGCATGCCATTTAGCTGCTGCCTCCTCAGCTTGCGACCACTGTGAACTTGGATTAGATATTGAGAACCGGGGGGCTGGCAAATACCTCTGAACTGCCTCCTGCCCATGCATTGTTCCCCTGAGAATATGGCAGATGAGGTCCGGACAGACTCCCTTCTGCCTCTGTCGCCTGGTTGAAGGGACTGAAGAAGGAGATAGTCTTGTGTAATCTCATAGTAGGACTCTCAAGAAAAGATAAGATTTGACTCTAATTTGGATGTTGGAGTCCAAGTAGCATCTGGTTGTTCTCCCATTGCAGCTGCCTCTGTGATGTTACATTGAGCAAACGTGAGGCCTTTTCAATGCTGGATGGTCCCTGTGGTTCACACCGGGAGAGCTCTGGAAACTGCGTCCTGGGAGATAAGTGACTGTGTGAGGGGAATCTTGAGAGCTGATGCAGCTGTCTCTGTTGGTAAAGGAATTCGGTGCCTCTGCAGCAGCAAGACAGAATTTCACAGTGTTAGGAGAAGCCGCTAAACATTAAGCGACTCCTCCTAACACTCAGGCTTCCAGAGGGAAGAAAGGGACTCCGTCCCAAAGACAGAATTCCAGTTATTTTTTCAGAGCAGAACAGAGACCAGCCCATAAGTTTCACCACGACCTTATAGAAGTTTCTGGGGTGAAGGGGGGACAAGGAAGTGTTTATGAGCAGCATTATTTACCGCTACCCATTCTGGGCACAAGCCTACCTATACCTCTGCTTTCCTCGCTGGGGTCCCCTGTCCTAGCCCATGGTTATCAGGACAACTAGAGGCATTTCTATCAGGGCAACCACCACCCAGACAAGTGACATTTGTTAGTGTTACTTCTCTTATTCCCCAAGCTCACCTTCAAGTCCGAAGCCCTCCTCCAGAGCCCTCAATCTCTGGTGATGAGCTGGAGAAGCGCATATTGCTTTCAAGAGAAACTCTACAAGATGATCACACCATGTGTGACATCAGAGCATTTCCCAGCTACAGCAGGATTATACACAACTTTAACTTTCTTACTTATACCTTTTTATTTCCTGAAATGTTTACGGAGAGTAAATATTATTTTCATAATGAGAAAATATAATAAATTACTTTCATTTAAAATAACAACAATAAATTCACTTCTGAGTTAATGGTTGCTCAGGAGGCCCACTTTTCTCCAACAAAAAGTAAATGTTCCTTGTAAAAGATTCATTTTGATTAAAGAAAAATTGAACCTTAATTAAGATGTCACAATCTATATAAAACCTGTAATTAAGATGTCACAATCTATATAAAAAATGTAATGGATGAGAATGTTGTCTTTAATCAACCAAAATAGATATTCTTTTGTTTGACTAAGGTAGTCTTAACCGAAGGAGTTAAAGAACTAATATAAAATCCCACTGTTTACTTTCCTATTGTTGCTGTAACAAGCTAACCCCCCCACACACCCCAATTTAGTGGTTTACACGTTTATTTTCTTATAGGGCTGGAGAAAACCAAGGTATCGGCAGGGCTGCATTCCTTCTAGAAGCCACCTGCATTTCTTCCTTGGCCCACTCCACAGCTTTTCCTTGTATTATTCCAACGTCTTTCTTCCATTATCATATCTCCTACTATTAACGCTACCCTCCTGCCTCCTGCTTATATGAATGCTTGTGATTACATTGGGCCAAACCAGATAATCCAGGATAAATTTCCCATCTCAAAATCCTTAACTGAATCACATCTACAAAATCCCTTTTTCTATGTAAAGTAATATCTTCATAGGGTCCAGAAATTAGGACTTGGATATCTTGGGGGAGGAAGACATTATTTCACCTACTACACTCACCTATATTTAAAGTATGTTCTTATTAAGTAGGTACCCAAATAGTACGAATATGTCCACAAATTCAGAAATAAAAAAATTTACAGTAATATTTTTTAATTTTTAAAGAGCTATCAAACCTCTAGATTTTTATATCTCAAATTTTTTAAAATTAGTTGGATCTACAGCCATGCCACCCTGAACGGGCCCAATCTCGTCTGATCTTGGAAGCTAAGAAGGGTCAGGCCTGGTTAGTACTTGGATGGGAGACCACCTAGGAAGACCAGGTGCTGCAGGCATAAAAAAAATTTTAAAAAAATAAAGAAGAATTATATAAAAATTAGTTCGATAATCTCAGACTTGAAGCCCATTAAACTATAAGTCTTTTCATATGTAGACATAGTAAGAATAGTTGTAAATATTCTTATAATCACTTTTTGGAGATGTAAAAAATCCAAATTAATCTTTATGTGAATATTCAGTCCAGACATTATGTCTTCAGTGAGTCTTTGCACCTGTTTGTTTTCTAGAAGAAAAAAAAAGAAAGGAGAAGAAAGGAAGGGAGGAAACGGGTAAAAAAAGGAAACAAATCACTGCAGTTAGGGAGAGATAAAACACCAAACTCTAGGTGAAAGTGCTAATTTTGTCACGTATTAGCTGCAGGACTTTAAGTGAAGCACCTCGCCACATCCTCCAACACAGAACTGGGAATGCTACTTCCTGCCTTGCTTTCCTTACAGGTTGGGACAAGGATAAATTGAGATAATTGCAAACCTAGGCTATTATTATCATCCTGCAGAGTGAAGCATTTAAACTGATCATTCTCTATTTGTAATTAGGATCTCAAGAAGAAAAGCTTCAGTTTGGGGTTCATTAAGCTATTTCCCTGGAATTCAGACTGTGGTACATTGAATCTGTAATCTCTTTTGTCTTCACATAAAACTTCCCAGAAAAAAGGAGGGGGGTCCATTTTAAAAGAGAAATTGTTCTTTAAGAACCATAGGTATCTGCTGCTTCTTTGGACTTAATGATTTCTTCTATTTAGTAAGAACTTAGGACATTGGTCAGCAAAAAAGCCTATGTTAGCTTTATTTCTTCCACCTCTAATTATTTGTTAAGTTTTTTACAGAAAAATGGAAAGTCACAAAAACAAACAGACAAACAAAAAATATGTATTCCACACCAGGTTGGTCTGAAAAGAATATTTTGAGCTCCCTCCTATTCTTGGGATAAATCCACCACATTAAGACATGTTCTTTCACATAATAAAATCATAAACTCAGTTGGCTAAAACAATCTTAGACTTCTCTGAGTTACCTAAAGTTTCACAAATTATGTTTCGTTCATAAAACTTTAAGAGTTTCTTTAATGAACCACAATCATAATTGACATTACCATCCCACCCAATATTGTGTGCGGACTTGCCTCAAATTCCATCTATTCCTTTAAGAGCTAGATGATCCAGCAGTTCAAGAAGGGCTTCTGAGGGTGACGCTGGCAGTCAACTGCAGAAATTAAAGATAGCTTTGTGCCCCTTAAAGAAAACCTGCTTCAACTCTTATTTACTATTACCGAAAGCCATTGCATCTCTGACAAGAAGATTGTTTGCATAAAGTTTTCTCAAGAAAGAAAGCCATGGGATTAATTTACTTCTGCCATCTTGATTGACTGCAGAACAACTGTCAGACAACTGAAGTGTCTCCCATCTCCATCACAAATTACTCTAAATGGTTTTTAAGATAAACTTGCCACACCCGTTCTATCTAGAAGCTTTGACAGGAAAATGTGCAGTTGACTTAAATGAAAAACAAGAGGATCTGTTTGGGGTCTTCATAGTAAAGCTGCCACCGTGCCTTTGTTCACTGATGCTCAAGAAGCCACAGATATATCATGTACATCTAGAAAACAAGGAACCTGTTATAGGCGCATTTCTATGTAGCTCATGATTTAGCGTCATAGAGCTGTTTGTCTAAAGTGACAGACTGCAAAGTAAATCTGCCGTGAGATTTCAGAAAATGTTAATAAAAAATTAGTCATATAATGCTGTTAATTCTTTGTTTCCATCAATTGTTCTTATGCAGATAAATCCCAAAGGAAAGTAATGTATTTCTCTCCTCCACTTTTTCAGAGAGGTAAATTGTAAAAGGTAAGTATGAAAATTCTGTCAATCACTTTCTATTCTCATCAAAGATTTTTTTAAGGTATAAAGTCGTAAGTTAAAAATAAAATTTTTGTTTTATTATTTCAGAATGTTCATCATTTCCTCTGAACCATCTTTATTATCTGTAGTTTCTAGCACTTCCAGTTTCTCTGCCCTAACAGAAATTTATAAGCCAACTTTTGGTAGACACCCTCTGGGTTAGCTCCTAGCCCCTCCTTCCTGCGTCCTGACCCTCTCCTCCGTGTGTGCGCATGTGACGCAGAGCACTCCCAGTGGGCACGTTCGCTGAGAAGTCACAGTGGGGACCAGGAGTGGGGAAAGCACACTCACCATAAAGGGTCACATGAGGGACCCCAGTCTATTCACCTGGAGGCTCAATGGAGTTAGAACTGAAATGAAGAATTGATTCATTCTGTTGCTCTGTGACTGGAGTGTTAAGATATAAACTTGGAATTGTTGACCTTGTGGCCTGGGAAGTGGACAGAGACAGTCAACAATGAGAAGGAAGAATAAAGTCAGAGACAAGGAGAAGGAAGTCCTGAAGGTGTAAAAGGTTCTAGCTCTCCAAATTCACCTGCAGCTTTCCTCTCTTCCCAGATCTAATTATGTGAGTTCAAAGACATTGCTATAATTACAATCCCCAAATTCCCAGGCTTGCATTATTATTAGGGGAGAAATGTATACATCTCTGATCTCAAATTACCTGTAATTTCTAACACTTGAATTTCTGCTCCCAGAAAATGAACATTCAAATACAGTTATAGAGACCCCTAGTGGAAGAATATAAAATTATCATCCCCTAGATTACCTTTGATGTGGTGATGCTCCCTCTTGAACACAGCATTTTGTTTAAAGGAGATGAAATCTGTAACACACCCAGTGACATTCTAGAGTTCTTACTTTCTTACTGTGTCAGGTTCTCTTCTAAATGCTCTAGATGGGTTGTTTCAGATAATCCTCACAATCACTCAGTGAAGTAGGTACAATTATAACCATGCTAGGCATGAGAAAAGAGAGGCACAGGGAGAGTTTGGTGACTTGCCCACAGGAAGAACTAGTGATCCGACACTCATACCAGGTGGCCTGAGCAGGGCCTGGCTCTTAACCACTTCATAGGTTTTTCAGCTTTAGATTACAGAGTCGTGAAACTGGAGGAAGGCAAGAAGAGAAAACAGAGAAAACAGATAATTGATGGGCATTGCCTTCATTTGTCTTCATTTTGGATTAGGGAGTGAAACCACAAATAAGTGTGCAGTGCTGCCATGTCATTCAAGGTATCTTCCTATGGCGATACTGCAAAAAGTTCAGGTTATCAGATGGACAACGGGGAAGGGCACTTTGTGGCTTGAAATGTCATATTCCTCGATTTCATTTACATGTCATTTTAATGAATAGAGGTTGGAGAAAAACGAGATGCTATGTTTAGTAATGTTTGTGGAAGGGAAAAATGTTTAAAAAGTTAAAACACAGCCATTTGGACTGCCTAAATTTCCTCAGGACTTCATATTTGAGTTATCAAAGTAATTAACCTGACCCACAGTCCCAGCAAAGAGGCAAAACTATCCGTGTTGTCAGATTCTGACATGAATTAGTCAGTGTCATTTAGGACTACCGTCATTTCTACAACTCCCAGGCTTCATTTCTCCCTCTCTCCTCACTAAATAAAAGATATAAAATAGAT
The DNA here is from genome assembly GCF_902729225.1 of Pteropus medius. Lineage (NCBI taxonomy): Eukaryota > Metazoa > Chordata > Mammalia > Chiroptera > Pteropodidae > Pteropus > Pteropus medius. Next base: position 2,469,115 of record NW_024342467.1, on the reverse strand, counting down.
GTACAGGTTAGGATGGCAAGGAATTTGTGACCCAATGTCCCCCAGTGTCCCTTTAAATTCTAATTTAAGAAAAAAAAAACCCTCATAACAGTACTGAAAATTAACTCTAATAATAAAAAAATCTTTTCTACAATTGAAGAGAAGTTTTCACTAATTATGGCCTATAGAAGATATTGCTTTGTTTTTTTCCAAAGACTAAGTAAGGGAAAAAATTATATTGGGAAATGATTTAATAAAAGAACCAAAAGAAAATGATTTTCATTTCTAAAGGTTGTCTTCAAAAAGACGCACAATGCATGGCCTCTATGAAATGAAAATGGAAGCAAAAGACAAAGATGAAGGTGAAAAATGAAAGAGACATTTCTGAACATAAAAGCTGCAAATGGAGTGTAAAGAAAAAGTCTGGTGGATTTTACTACACACACAAAAAGTTAAAACTTCAGAAACCAAATAAAACACAGAGAACAAGTTGGAGAAATAATTAGCAGTTTATAAGAGACATGATTAATAGCCTAACTTTATAAATAGCTCTAGCAAATCAACAAGAAAAATACCACAGAGAACAAAAGTACAAATAATTATGTAAGAAATTCAATTTCTGGTCAACATAAAATAATTCAGTCTGTTTAATAATCGAAGAAATGAAATTATTATTCATTGATATATCCTTTATACTTTTATTTAATCAAAAGAAAAGAATGTTGCCAATGGTGAGATGAAGTGGGTCCTCTTATACAAGGTTACCCTGAAGAAATTATTACAACTTTATGAAAGGTAACTTTGCTGTTTAAATCAAAAGCCATAAGATATTTTATAATAGCAAACCCTTGAATGTCCAGAAACGTTGTCCTCAGGAAATAGTCAAATTCTCACCAATATGCACATGCCAAAAGTGCAAGGTGGCAGTATGTCTAAGAGCAAAATATTTGGAAACAACCTATACTTTTAACACTTAAGATTGGTTAAATAACTTTTGTACATAATTAAGAAAAATATTTTTAAACTGTTTTCTTGAATCGCTTGGGTGAAATGTTCATTTTGTAATGTTAGCTAAGAAAAGTGAAACCGAACTGCTTAAAATTTTGTCAAAGAAAAATTATAAATATATTACATCTATGAAGAGATTGAAGGCCGAAAGGGAATTTTTATCAAAATGATAAAAAGTGGTTATGTTTGGAAAGCAAAATTATAGGTATCTTTTTTATTCTTTGTATATTTCTTAATTTTCCAAATTATCTAAAATGAAGTTGTTCTATTATTATAATCAGATAATATATTTCAAAAATCACAAATTTTTCTATGCAGAAAAATATAAGTAAATAATATATGTAAAACAACTTGATAATGCATTGTTCAGTAGTAACAGCTATGTGTTTGCCTTTCAAAGGGCATCTGTCACAGCCTAAAGTATTCCATGGCATACAGTTAATAAGGAGGTTAATGACATATTTTTTGTGATTTTCTTTTACCAAGACAAAATGGCTATGATCTTTGATGGGCTCCGGAAAAGACGTCTGCCTTAATTTCAGCCTTTTCTATAAAATTGTTTTTGTCATTAGTTTCACTATCACACTTCCCACAGCAAATATAGCAGAGCTACCCTTGGTTACTCAATACTTTAGAAGCTCGGCGAAATTTAATAAAACAGCAAGCATATATCCAGCAGCCATTTTAGAAAATTAAATGCAATTTTAAGTTTCACCACACAAATTTGTTAAATTGGAGTCTGGGTTTTGCTTTGAACTTTGATGAAAGGAGTAATTTCTATTCCAAGAAACTCTTTGCCTGATTTAGACCATGGCATCATTGTAAAAATTTGTCTTGACCACTTTATTCCACTAGATGGCAGACTTGGGACATTGATGTAACAAAATGAGTAATATCTGAACTATAACCAAAAGAGTAAGAAAAAAAACAACCAAGAGAAGGTATGATGAAGTTCAAAATGCTAAAATGAAGAATATAAACAAGCAAAGGGTAAATATTTAATTATCACAGCTAACACTAATAATAAGAAACAAAAAATGATTAATCCCTATCTTTATTAAGTGTGCAATTTCAGTATACAGCTTATTCCCTTTCATATTTTGCTTTCTTTGATTAAAAAACAAATATATATATATAATATATTCCACGAAGAAAGAGAGGTAACTAACAAACTTTGAAAATTACTGCTGAAACGTCCTAAAGTATAAATCACAGACGTCATTAAAAATAAATTACTATTTGATATCAACGGTTATATTAATAACATTGTTTTTGTTTTTATTAATAATGGTCCATTCACTTTTTTTTCATTCACTAAACTTTGGTGGCTGTCTCTGAGCAGGCTCTGTGCGATCCAGACTTTGTTACACTAAAACTTGTGTATCCGCAATCCTGTTCTACCAGTGATTAACTGAGCCCCACCACTGCCACAAACCTCCTATAAAAAAAAAAAGGATGTCATGACTTATTAGGTCACCCAGTGAGTCAGGGACGGGTGAGAACTGCACTTCTAAGGTCCTTACTATGTATTTCTCGCCATCACTCTGCTGCCGTCTCCACTGTGCGCTGTAGCCGAGGACATGCTACTTCCAGCTTGACATTCTCTAATTTCCGCCTTCATTATACCTTAGATCACTGAGCAGCTAGCTAGAGGACGGACGCACATACTCATTTGTTAAAAGTGCGATTCTCACAATTGCTACTTCATTCTTTTGACAAATAGGTCTTGAATTCTTGCTGTACCCTAAGCACTCGATTGGGTTCAGATGAAAAAGTTATAGTCACTGCTGTCCAGAGCTGTAACCTAGTAAAGGAGAGCTGGTGGGGGGAGAGAGGGGGAGGGGAAGGACACGTGGTGCATGAACAGCTATGATACCACAGGCCACGATCTCAAAATCAGAGCCCCGGGCCCTCCAGAGACCATAGAGCCTTTTGTGGCAGGTGAACAGGAGCAATTAACTACTGAATCCAGGTTTATCTGACTGCAAAGCCCACAGCTTTAAGCTCTGGGATATTTTATACATACTGGTGAAAAGCAGCATGTACCCATATGTTAAGCTTCCAGTATCATACATTCTAAGAGGAAATGTATTTTCCCTTCAAATCACCTACTCTCTAGTAATAGGGATAAGGCATATATAAATAAGTACTTATACCATTTAGAAAATGTTATTTATGAGTTACAGGGTGGCCAGAGAGACGGCATTGTTGATAACTGGAAAGAGCCAATAGGCCCTCTGTGCCTTAGGTGACACTGAGCAGACCTTGAAGGGTGGATAGGATTTGGACTTGTGCTGAAAAGCAAAAGCAATGGCCCCCAAATTATGGATTAGGCAGAGGGAACAGTGGAGAGTTCAGAGTGATTAGTCTGAATGTTTACTTACTAGTTTAAAATAAATATTTATTAAGCACCTACTATATTTCTGGTACTCTTCCAGACTCTAAGAATTTAGCAGTAAATAAACTAGGTTTTTGTTATTGTTGTTGTTGTTTTTAATCCCTGCTTTTGTGGCAGATTGTAAGTAATGTCAGACGATGGTAAATGAGTAGAGAGTCAAAGCACAAGATAGGACTTTATTTTATGCTAATTAAAAGATTTACTTCTTTAGTCCATAGAAAATTACTTTGAATTTAAATTAGGCCATTTCTGAACCCCAACAGTTGAGACCATTTTGCTGGTTCTTTTGGCTACTGTAAAAACTGGAAGGAAAGTGGAGCCCTGTAAGGCCTTAAAACTGAGAAATACTTTTTTTTCAGGATGGAAAAGATGCACAACTATACCCCACGCCTGTCACCAGGCCTTGGGATTACAGGTCACTGTTTATGTGGCTTTCCTATTAGGATCTTTACTCATTACAGGGCTGGTTTGGGGATGGAATTAAGTCTCCAGTTATTTCTAGAATGCCACAGACGAATTCGTCAGCAACACTTCACCTGAGCACCCACGGACAAAGAAATACCTCTGCGTCTCTGGTAATTGGTCCTTATCTGTCCACTAAAATCATTACTAATTGAGACTGAATTGCTGGTGCAAAGACTCAGTAAAAATCACCCAATGACATCCATTTGCTGGCTCAAGGAGAGTAGTAATCTATTTCATTCTTCTATAAAACACTGTAATCCTTAGTGTGCCCCTTGCAGAATTCAGCTATCACAGTATCTGTCTGTAGTTTGTTTTAGTAAATCAGGATATTTCGTGAATATAGAAAGAGAATGGTGTCAGGCAGTTGCTAGTGACTTTTTATAAATGAAGGATTGTTATTTCAGGACTTGAATTTTTTTTTTAATTTCTATTTTTGAATTAGAGTTGATGTTCAATATTATTTTATATTAGCTTCAAGTGACAGCATAGTGGTTAGATATTCATATAGTTTACAAAGTGATCCCCCAATTAGTCTAGTAACCACCTGGCACTATATACAGTTATTATAACATCATTGACTATATTCCCTATGCTGTACTTCACATTCCTGGGACTATTTGGTAACTACCAATTTGTACTTCTTAATCCCTTCACTTTTTTTACCCAGACCCCCCACCCTCCCTCTGGTTTGTTCTCTGTATCTATGAGCAGGACATGAATTTTTAATTCTAACAAATAGGCAATCAAAACAATCAAAATTTAGGTAAACCTCAACTACATAAATGAAAAAAATGCTCCAAAATAACACACTACTCATAATACAGAGTAGAACAATATAAGCATTAGCACTTCGTCTATTACAAATATTTCGTGATCAGATATATTTTTACCTAATCAACTATTCTTCTTCAAAGGAAAGTAAATATTTCCTTTGTCATCCAAATTGTCCTTTTATAGTGTACCCAATTATGTACCTAAAAATATGCTCAAGAATCTCTATGTATTGTATTTTAAAATTCACTGTAAAATAAATCTATATGATAAATACTTATGTACTTGAACAGAGGTGCAATACAAGTAGATACTAAGATAATATCAATAGACTGAATAAAAATGTTGAATTAAGGAGTCTGATGTGAAAAATATAAGACAATGGGCATTTTTTCTTGAAGAGAGGAAGGGTCTTCTTAAAAGGTATAGAGGAAAATACTAATAAGTTTGACAATATCAAAATTTAAAACCTTGCAAAGAGTAAAGATTTTTAAATGTTGCAAAAAGCATCATAAAAATTAAAATGTAAGTAACATATTGAGAGAAAATATATCCATCATACATAAAAGACAAAAGATAAGAATCCAGAATGTATATAAAGAATAAAAACTATCCTCCAAAAAAATCAAATAACATATACAACAACTCTCGGATAAGGGGAAAGTATTGAAATGTGCCCCCACCTCATTAAAAATCATAGAATTCGATATTAAAGCTCAATAATATGTTTGTTTTTGCCCATAAAATTTTTTTAAATGTGCTAATATCAAGATTTGACACTGTGTGATAAAAGATATTCTTATGTATGCTGTTGGCTTTATAAATTGGTACAGCCACATTGAAAAGCAATTTGCCTGAATTTGATTAAGATTTAGTAAACCTCTACCCTGAATCTATCCCAGGAAAGTCTTGCACACATCCACAAAAAGGTATGTTCAGGAATAAGTCAAGAATTGTTTGTAAGCAAAAAAACGTATTCAGTGAAATGTTATTTCTCCAGGTGCTTAATAGGTATTCAACAAAAACGGGTTTCTCGGTCAAGTAAGCTGGGGAAACTCTAAGTTAAATTAAATGGGTCACGGACTTCATTACCATGGCTGCTCAGTGCTCTAGGTGTGTCGCTTGCTCTCTGAGTCTAAGGGGGCCTAAAGCAGGCAGCACTTCCCAAACTGACTGAACCATTAACATCTTTCACGGACACAAGGAACCAGTGGAGAGGCTGAACTACTTGATGGTGAAAGACCACCTCTTCCCATGAAAGGACCAGGAGCATGGTAAGCTTGGACAATTTATTCATCAGGTCGAGAAAGCGATAAGTGGAAAATGAAGATATAAGACACTAGATTTTTACCGAAGTCTGGAAAAGTAGAATCAGAAACTGGCAGAAAAGGATTTAGAGCAGGTGTGTTTCATTTTGTGTTGTTTTGATCGTGGGTTGTTTTGTTTCTATTTTTGTTTGTAAATGAAAGAGACACGTATATGTGTAGGTAATTGGGAATGTCAGTAGAGGGGCAGAATTTCAAAATAAAACACACGTGGGGAGGAGGTGTGCATTCCCGGCAGAGGACAAGCTTAGCCTTGTTTGCAGGTGGGGCGATTCTGGCAGCTAGCGGAAGGATTCAGATGTGACCCATACAAATTGGTATGGGAAGGTAAGAAATAATAACTCTAAGATTAACGTACTGTCTCTTACTTTTTCAATAAAGTAGGAGGTAAGATTATCTTTTGCGAGTAAAGGGAAAACCAGCGTGGCAGGGGTTGAGGTGAGAGAGGGCAGCTGAACGAAGCAATTGAGGGGAGAAGGGAATAAACTATTTCTTTTTCTTTATCTCTTCAGCATCGCACCAGTATTTTCCTTAGCTTTTACTTGCTTACTATTTATCGCAAGTTTTGTGCATTAATTACCTTTTATTCAAAAAAAAGAAAGAAAGAAAAAAGAAAAAATACTGAAATATCCATATCTCTACTTTATTTTACAGAGTAAGATCTAAACTCTATTCTCGATAGCATCAGTGAAGACAGTGAAGAGGCGGAAGTTGAAGGGGAAAAAAATTGAGTATTCTCTTTCAGGGGAAGGTGTTATCAAAGATTTTTTAAACAACGATAGTAAAGTCTAGCCTTTATATATCGATTTGACCCTCTGCAGCAAGAGGGTGAGTGAAAGAATAAAGACAGTATATGGATGCTACTAGAATTTTCAAATACTATTCTGAGATCTTTTTTAAATGAACCACTTAAAACCATTTCTTCTCTAGGAAAATAAACGCACTCAATACCCGCCGCACATGTTAGCACTGCTGCTCTCCACAAGAGGGCAGTATGTCCTCAGTTTTGAATAGTGCACGGGTGGGTTTTGCTTACATCCTCCATTCGAGATTTTTTTTTTTCCCCCTTCTCATGCAGACCGCTGCTAAACATAAACGTGTTTGGTTTCGTCTGGGAACATTGATGTGAACATAATACATTCCTCCCCCATGCAGGTGAGATTTTATTGGATACACGCTTACCATTTGCGGGAACACAGACCTGACACTGCATAAGGACAGTGGAGAAGCTTTTTGAGATTATGTAATTTCATTCTACACAAGCTGGCAGAATTTTTCTCTTTAATAAACATTGTTTCCCTTCAGAAAATCTATCCTCCTCTCTTGGGTGAGTATATTCACCAAAACCTTATAGTAACATATACTGCTTCTGTAAAAATATGATAGATGGGGGTATTGTTTTCCAAGCTTAAAAAATATTTGTACAATTTCTTTGAGACCTTACTTCCAAAACCAATATTATATTATAATGTTTTAACCTTTACTAAGTACCCAAAAGGTGCTAGGCGCTATAGCTCACATAGAAAATAAAGTTAAATGGAAAGTATTAATAATCTAAGAACACAGTTTTTATTAATTTTGTAAATTTTAATTCACAAGAAGAAGAATAGCGTTGCAGTGGACATATTTTCCAAGTTGGCAGAAATTGTTTTAATTCAACAAAATGAATGTGATAAAAACAGGAAAGTCCTATTCACCGCATAGACTACTTGGGCATTTTGCAATTTAAGTAATTCTGATTTAATAAAACATCAAAGAACCTAAAACTAAAACCCTCTGGTTTATATTACCCTCATTAACTATGAAACTGATCTGTTTTGTTGGGCTTTTTAAGTGTTGTTGTTTTTTATTCCCTGAAGCTTGGGTTGCTTTCCCAGAGTGAATTCTTACTAATACGTTTTGCCCTCAAAATAGAAGATTCCCCATCAAGCTATCGGCATCCACTAAACGCTAATAACCTAAGAATTCAGCTGTGCAGAAAAGCAATCTAAGGTGTCCAGGAATGATTGCTTGTTCCACAGATAATTCTGCCTCTGCACAAAAGAAACAGAGGATGGAGGACTGCATTGTTCTTTTGATAACAAACATTAGAGACCCTCCCTGATTCTCTCCTTTGCCCACTCCCAGGATGCAACGTAGTTGCAAAGCATCTGGTGCTCGCTCATTATGATTCTGTAAAGTCCTGCCCTTTAGGAAATGTGTTTCAATTTCCGTGGAGATGAAGCAGGAAAGTCAGGCTGAGCTTTAATCAAAGGTATCTCCCTGCCGGAATAGAAGGCTTCCCTCCCCTCATATATGTGGCTTTAATTTGGTTGCTGTTTTTTCAAAGGTGCCTAAAGCAATGTAGGGGCCTGGCCCTGGCTGCTGTTCGCTTAATCCCCAAAACTCAGCCAGGACACTGATGTTGTCATCAATGATTTACTCTTGCAGTATTTCTCTGCTAAACTGAGAGGGATTTTGTCACCAGTGCACTATCAAAAATACATGAAGGACTTGCTCTTTATTAAGAGATGCTATGTCAGTTGACCTAACATTTATGACACCACCCTAGCGACGAGTGGTCCCTACTTGAAGGAGACAAGAAGGCATCTTGTGCTGCAAGGTGAGTTATCTCCTCCTGGGGGCGGGGGC